>NC_086360.1:2140000-2253045 GCF_036324505.1 Eleginops maclovinus | reverse complement strand
CGTTAGCTGTCTCCTTTTTTAGTTATTGTACATTCCTCAGTTTACAGACAGTATTCAATACAGGCATTATCTCGCGTGTATTTTTGTATTTTCAAAATACAAAATACTTGTATTGTATTTAAATACATTTTCCAGACCAGTATTTTTGTATTTTATTTTGATACATTTTTTGATCAAGTATTTGTATTTTGTATCAAAATACTTTATGATGTATTTGTGCCCAGCTCTGAGCGTGAGCCATTCTTTTTGTTAACCAGAAACGTGCTTCTCGTCAGTTGCATTCATGAATTGAAGTCTTCCGTCGTCGCTTTATGAAAAGAGTGCTTTTGTGTCAAGAACAGGCGTAACACCGTCGAACAACTTTTAACTGAACTGATGCCGTTTCCCCGCCACAATGATTGTGTGTTCGTTTATATTACTGTAGTTTCAGAATTATGTAAATGGGATTACTTGGTGGTCAACCTCATGGGCATCCGTGTGTCTTAAGATTAAAGGTGCCGTCAGCAGCATTTTTTTAGTCATATTAGCTAAATCTGTCATGGGATTCTGGAAGTAGAATACTAAATAGGCTGTTTAGGAAAAATCCCGAATTCTCTACCTCCTTCTAAAGCCTGTAATCGTGCTTGCAAAAATCGAGCGCTCCCGGCTGTTTTTAACCAATCACGTTAGGGGGAAGGAATCGCTACCTGTCAATCACAGCTTGTGCACACGCTGCTACGCTCGTCTCCAGAGGGGGAGGGGTTTGGGGGGCAGTTTGGAGCTTGGTAGAGGTTGGGGGAGGGACCTGAACGTTGAATCAGTTCGAATTTTCTGACTTTAGCCTGGAATTTTGAAGACCTGCCGACGGCAGCTTTAAGCATATGAGTGAATGTTAATTCTGTGTTGCTCTTTTAATTGTTTCTTAAAATGCACTTACACAGGAAAATAACTATCTTAATAAAAAAAAATCTTATTTGGTTGTGTAAGTGGCCCATATGTTCTCATTTCTCAAATTTTTCTCTCTTTCTTTCTTTTTAGGACACCATGTTGGTTAAAGTGGAATATCTGGGGAAGAGGAGGTACATAAAGATGCATGATGCATCCTACACCGCTTTTCTGGAACAAGGTAATGGAGCCTATGGCTTGAAACTCAGTCTGTTCACACCATTCCCACTACTTTCTGTCAATGTTAACCTACCAGGGACTACAGATGAAAACTAGTCAGTGACTAACTCTGGTGCAGTTACATGTTCTTGGTGGTCATTTACATTTGTCCCCCCATAAATGAATATGTTGAATGCTGCCAAATTAGAGCCATGTTTGAACTTTTATTGGGCACAAACTCTCATGCATGTCCAAGCTGGTGGGTACCGGTAACCTGTTCACAAGGCACTACTAGTGTTGTGTGATGTGTCAGCGGTATTCTCATTGCTTGATTTTAATGTGAAGGAGGCACTCTGGTAATGATTTAAGTGTCATGCTATGCTGATCCATTTACATACAGTATGTCACAGAAGTGAGTACACCCCTCACATTTTTGCAGATTTGTAAGTATATCTTTCCATAGGACACAATTTAAGAAATTTCACTTTGACACAATGAATAGTAACCTGTGTACAACATATAACCGCTTCAATTTGTTGTTTACTCAAAAAAAAATCAAAATACGGCCATTAATGTTTGAACATGTACCCACAAAAGTGAGTACACCCCAGGTTGAAATCCCGTGGAGAGTGTCTGAGAACGGGTCGTGTTGGCCCGAAACATCAAAGGCATCAAAAGGGAGCTCATCGTTGTGCGTTTCATCCTTGCCTTACATTGCACTTTTACATTTTGAGTGTGCACCAGGCTAAAAGAAATGTGTGAGATTTGACTGAAATCCTATGGAGAGTATCATGATCTGCTTCATTAGTCTCAGTACATGTTGACATGCATGTTTCTTTAGGTGCAATTCAGCTTTCCAATGTTGATGGCATTCATGCAGCCCCAAACCATGTCAGTCCCACTACCATGCTTGATTGTCCAGATCGGAAACTTTTTTTGTAAAACTCACTTGGTTACCATGACACATTCTTGACACCATCTAAAGCAAATTTGTTTATCATGGTCTCATTGGAGACGAACAGACCAAGGATATGGATCACAGGAACCATGTCGTGTGGTCTGATGAGACCATGATAAACAAATTTGCTTTAGATGGTGTCAAGCATGTGTGGTGGTAACCAAGTGTGTTTTACAAAAAAAGTGTCCCATCTGTAAAGTCGAGCATGGTAGTGGGACTGACATGGTTTGGGGCTGCATGAATGCCGTCAACATTGGAAAGCTGAATTTCACCTAAAGAAACATGCATGTCAACATGCACTGTGACTGCTGAAGCAGATCATGATACTGTCCATAGGATTTCAGTCAAATCTCACCCACATCTCTTTTAGCCTGGTGCAGACTCAAAATGTTTCATTTCGTGATGTTTCGGGCCAACATGGCCTCTTCTCAGACACTCTATGGGATTTCAACCTGGGGTGTACTCACTTTTGTGGGTACATATTCAAACATTAATGGCTGTATTTTGAAATGTTTTGAATGAACAACACATTGAAACGGTTATATATGTTGTACACAGGTTACTATTCATTGTGTCAAAGTGAAATTTCTAATGTTGTCCTATGGAAAGATATACTTACAAATCTGCAAAAATGTGAGGGGTGTACTCACTTCTGTGACATACAGTATTTATAATACTTAAAGTATACTTTCAGTATTTAAAATATGATTTGTATGTTTCAAGCCACTGAAACTGGTATGTTCATTTGACTTGTTCAAACATAACCTCTTAATGCATTTACAGCCAAAGAGAAATTCATGATCCCGAGGGACACAAGCATACTTTTGATGGATGACACCAACACAGAGGTGGACGAAGACGTTTTTGGAGAAGTTCTTGGTGAAAAGTCGGACATAACGTGGACTGTGTTGGAAGTGGGTACTTTAAATGGTAAGAGATACTGTGTCTTTTAATATATTTGTGGAGGCTGCCCTGTAGCCTCTGTTTGGACTGAAGTTGTTCTTGACATCTAGCAAAAAAGTGGAGTCCCAGCCAGAAAATCCCTTTTGGGCTTGTTCCCTGTTTATTTCAACAAAAATGAATTTAATATAAAGACTAGTTCACCTCAGTGCTGTGTGTGCGCGTTAAAAGGTGCTGGTTTGGCATTTGGCTGGTTACACACGGCTATGGTAAGAACCGTGTTTCCCCAGTCCAAGCCTTCATCACCACTAATCGCATGCACCTGCACTTACAGTATGTCACAGGAGTGAGTACACCCCCCACATGTTTGCAGATTTGTAAGTATATCTTTTCATAGGACAGCATCAAAGAAATTTCAATTTGACACAAGATTAGTAACCTGTTTATAACATATCTAACCGCTTCAACAAAAAATACAGCCATTATATATGTCATAAACAGGTTAATAATCATTGTGTCAAAGTGAAATTTCTTTAATGCTGTCCTATGAAAAGATATACTTACAAATCTGCAAATGTGAGGGGTGTACTCACTTCTGTGACATACTGTATACCTGTGACCTGCGTGACCTATGATAAAGTGAAGTGCTCCCACAAGTGGCTAAATATCAAACTACACTAAAACCTACATATCAGTGACAATAAAATGGCTCCTACAGTATTTACTCTGGTTTTGTTTATTTCAGTGTTTAGAAAGTCCATGTAGCCAAAGTTGATTGTTTGATTATGTAGAGTTTTAAAAATTCTATGTTTTGATGCTGTATGCATAAATCAATGTTTATTAATTTTGGTTGACTTTCACGTCATTGGGTTTTTTCTCAGACTCACTTGCACAGTCTTCGTTTGACACCATATCTACAAATGATGCCCCAACAGTCCCATGCACTGATGGTCTTCAGACTTCTGCTGTTCATTCTGATCTTTCTTTACATGCTAAAGAGGTAAGCTGCTCCATCTAGTTGTCTTAATTGTTCTCGCCATAGCTTTATGTAAATAAGACATGCCATCAGTCAATAACTGCTAATGAATGTAAAGTATGCAAAGTTTACAAATAACACTAAGTATGTCAAGACTGGGGCTCACTCACAGGATGATTGTCATCCTTTGACAATTAATGTTGGGTTAAAGTTGGTTAAAAATAAATATTTCACTTTGTCCTCATTCTATTTTTCTTAGCTTGTACAAAGTGTTCTAGAAGAAAAGCCAGGTGGTGACAAAATACTTGCTGAATATAAAAGAAAGCCAGAAATTACTGATCAAACTCGGAGAAAAATCGTAAACATGACTGTTGCGGCAATGATCGAAAAGCATGGGTAAGTGCAGTCTCTTTCCGTCAAACAAGAGCAACAATGACTTTGAAAATCAGATGGCTGATCTTAATGGAAATTATGGTAATTTACAAATCCCCTCTTAGGAATGCTCCACCGATGGAAGTCCGGACTCGATATGCATTGGGGATCGTCACCCTGTTTCCCTGCTTGAGAGATCCATATTCTCAGAAAGGATACGTAAGTACTGTATCTAAGCAAGATACTGTACACATTTTGCACTATTTTAGTTATCTGTTTAATCAGACTGTATGACTCAGTTTTGTCAGAGTCGGAAGCATAAACCTTACTGTTAAGGTCTTACAGTATGTGGTGTCGGCTTCACCCCAAGATAGGGCCTGTGTAAAAAAAAATAAAAATCCTTATTATCAGATGTGATTAAACAAGCTGTTTCGATAGTGGGATTCTTGGGCCCCTAGGGAAATGGGAAAATTCCATAAATTGGTTGGCAACAATACTCACTTGTATTGCTAAAACATACAGTAGATTTACTTATCCTGTGAGTGTCAAATTAAAATTTGGCATTTCATGGACAAAAAAAAACATTGGTGTTAATATGGTGAATATGGATGGGTGGTGAGTCGTGAAAATGATATTGGGTTTGAAAGGGGGTCCCAGCAGTAAAGGTTTGGGAACCATTGGGCTTAACTGTCAATCTTGTTTCTCGATCTCTGTACATAGGAGCACTTCTTTGATGCACAAAGCAATGAAGGCTACATCGCCTGGAAATTGAAAAATATCCAGCGTGAACTCAGTGGGGGTGGCAAAAGGAAGAGGAGCAGCTCTAGCAGGGATCCATCAAGGGGGCCAGAGTCCGAAAGGGAGGTGACGGCAGTACACCAGCTGGATGGAGAACAGTGTTTGGAGGCCATGTCCCTGCTGAAACACAGCACTGATGAGCTCCAGGTTTTCATCAAGATGAGAGAAACTTTTCAACACCGTCAGAAATTAATCCACGATGCAGAGATGTCCTCCTCTGTCCTACAACATTTCCCTAGGTTCTTGGACACAAAGGGCCTGGTGAGTAGATATCAAAACATAAAAATACTGACATCACCACTGAATAGTACACCATATTTGTTAACTACATCTGTATGTTGTTCTGTGTCAAACAATAATTTATCACCGAATAATTTATCACCGTCTCTTACATTGTCCTACCTGCAAGTCTAACATTCTGCTTCCTTTTGTGTATTTGCACATTCGCAGCACATAAGCATTTTCCAATGTCCGTACATCTGTATCTGTACATACCCTGCACATGCATATACCTACCGTACTTGCACTAACTGTAACTATCTATTTTGTAAATACTACATTGATGCCTCTACATTCCACTTACATGTTTACACTTTGATTAGATACTGAAATGCATTTCATTACTTTATATTGTGTAATAACAATGATGCATGTAATCTAATCTAAATATTGCCATTTCTAATTATTTCTGTCATTATGTAGCTGCTTCAGGACTTTGAACTGATGTTCGGTGAGGGGACGGCAACCAAACTAATCGAGAAGTGGGGAACTTTCCTGAAACCCAAGATCATCAAAGAGGCCAGGAACCTCACCAAGACAGCGATGTTGCAGTCACTCATCAATTCCGCAGAGGGGAGCTTGGATGGACAGGAGGACTTGATAGGTGAGCAAAGGCTTCTTGTAATATCAAACGTCTGTCACGTTTTATTACTGAGGTAAATCACTTAGGGATTATCTGGAGTTGGAGCAAGTTTGGCTCATTTTTGCATGTTTAAGGCTTTTAAATGTTGTGTTTTTTGAAATGTGGTGTAATGGCGAACCCGCGATGCCCCCAATCTAGTATATAGCACAGCTGATGTGGCTAACGGGCTAATGTGGTATTATCAAACTTTCTCAAAACATATCCTTTTGCCCTGATTTTGCTCATAAGTGACTGTATTTCATCCCAAACATGCAAAAATGAGCCAAACTTGCTCCAACTCCAGATAATCCCTTTAATGCTTAAGTTGAAGGTGTTTCACTTTGGCACTAAATGCTAACTCTCATACAGGTAAGAATGTGAATGTAAAACCGTATGTGTTCATTATGCCACAATGTATTATGGGAGATAGTGTTTGTGGCATAAGGTGGGTAGTCTGGCTTGCAAGGCTAGGTTATTTTACATTTCTGTTCTTGTTTCAGATTGGGACGGTGACATGTCGACGCTCCTCCTGTTGGTCTGCCTTCTTCCTCCACAAGCCAGTGGGAAAAGGACTGTGCAGAAGGTGTCCATTCGTGAAGCTGTCAACCATATTGTTAAGTTTCACAAGGTATGAACCCTCTAATTTAGCAAAGCAACAGTTATCAAATTTAAATTTTTCATACATAAATAGGAGGATCTTAATGTCTACCATTTTGAATTACCAGTCATAAACCTCTTAAACTGAAAATCCTGCTGTACTTTGCTCAGACCAGTAAATCCTAGTTTATTACTTAGTTAATATTCATAAAAATATCAAATTTGTGAATGTTAAGCATACATTTAGAAAATAAACGACTTAAGTTACATTCTGGACCTTGAAGAAATGATATTTGCTATACAAAATCTATTTTCAGCGGACCTAGTTGAGCTGGGAGCTGTTTTTAATGAGTCTCACCCTTAATTATCTTGCAAAACTGTGTTTGTTTTATTTTAGTCATGCCGGAGCCTACAGGAGGTTCAGGCAACGGACCAGAGGCAGCCCTACATCCTGGCCGTGGGCACAGCAAGACATGCCATCAATGACTTCTACCTGGTGGTGGACGGCAACCTGATCCCATGCAAAGCTAAGTCCTCACTTGCAGCATTTGATGAGCTCTTCAAGGCACACTATGTCTTTGGGATTGCCTACGACCAAGCCTTGCACAACATGTTTACTTTTATGCAGACGACAATTTACAACATTGACATCGGACTGTGTCATGAAAGCCCCAGGGTCAAAGAACTGAGAGCCAAAATCCTAAATTGACGTTGAAATGTTTCTGTGTTTTATTTGCAAGAACCATTATCACACAGTTCGGATCTTAGTTAGGCATTTGAAGTTCGCACATTGTTTTTATCCCAATGCAAGAGTTCAGTTGGTATGTTCTCAACATGGTTGTTGTCAAAGGTTCAGCACATTTTCGGGCTTCAGAAAGCACCTGTTAACCCATTTAGGCCTAAAAACGCCTGCTAAAAAGGCCTTTTTTTGCCTAAGCACTTTTCTGGAAACAGCCTACTAAAACCTGAGGTTTTTCATAAAAATTGACAAAATTCCCCACGCCTACTAAAACATTAGTATCTCAGGCTCTATAGCAGATAGAAACATAAAATTAAAAGCATTTAAGAGCTAACTTCCTTGGCTTCCATTTAAACTGACTGCTTTGATATAATCTTCAACTTCATTTTATTTTATTTTATCAATAAACAAAAACATAAGTTCATTTTGAAAAATCGATACAGATTTGCTTTTATTTCATTATATTTCATTCAATGTCACAATTTTATAAATATTAAATATTAACATTAAAACCCTGAACAAAACAGAGAACAGAACCCATTGGTAAAACACCCCATAACAAACAGAGGTTTAGTTTGAACAAAAACATTGCACATAAACATAAATGTTCCATTTCATCAAGTGCGGCGGACATGTTTTCCGAAGCACTCAACATGCAGGGGCACATTACACTGCCTGCATCCATAAACTGTCGCACCAGGACGGGCGTCTGTGCCATTCTTTGCCAGAGAACATTCCCTGCAGATCTTTCTCTTCTCAAAGATCTTCTCACAGTCGTGCTGGGCTGAGGCTGAGACAGGTGCTGTGGCGCACTGAGGAGCACTCCTTGCTGTCACAGGGGTGACAAGCTCCTGTGCAAGGTCCTCCTGCCAGTCTTTGTAGCCACTGAAGTTAGCTCCTGCTCTCTTGGCAACAATGTAGGCGTTGTAGCAGCTGACCGACAGGAAATAAAAAAAGAGCCTCCGCCACCATTTCTTGGACCGATGCTTGATGGTGTAGTAGCCCACCATCTGGTCCAACAGATCGACCCCCTTCATATTCCTCTGATAGTCGGAGAGGCATGCTGGCACTGTGACCTCTGTCTGGACATCTCCTCCCTGTCTCCTTTTGACAGTCCCTGTTGCCGTTGGTGCATGGTGGTTTGACAGGACCAAAACGGCCTTCGTGTCCTGCCAGGCACAGAAGGTCAGGTCATCCTTCTGGCGCACCGTGTATTGATGCCTGGCCATGGCAGCAAGCTTCGTGGGGATTCCTTTCCTGTTGGACCGAATGGTCCCACAGGCATCCAGGCCATGAGCACTCAAGTCTTCGAAGAGCGGCACCCCAGAATAAAAATTGTCCATATAAATGGAGAGATGGGACCCAAAGTATGGTCTTGCCAGATCCATCACCACACGGTGCGCAAGGCCCTTCTCACTCCCCCCCGCCTTACGTCCAGTGTAGACCTGGAAGTTTGACACATAGCCAGTGGAGCTCTCAGCCATGACCCACACCTTGATGCCCCACTTGGTGGGTTTGAGAGGGAGATACTGTCGGAAAGAGAGTCTACCCTTGAATTTCACCATACTCTCATCGACACTCACGAAGCCATTCACTTCATAGAGTTCCTGGAAACGATCTTTCAGGTAGTCGAGGTACCATCTGACTTTCCAGAGCTTATCAGTGCGGTCCACATCAATGGCGTCGTTGTCTTGCAAGTGGAGATACCTGAAAATGTACATTTAGACAGTGAATAATATTGTTTTATTGTTTGACATTGAGCTAATGTTGTTGTTATTGTCATGAGCTTTCATTGTCATGTATTTTTAAAATTATACAAAATCAATCATCTGACATCAGAATTATTGCTATCATCATGAGCTTTCATTGTCGTCATCATTACAAAACGATTTCAAATATTCTTATTAGCCTACCTCCAGATGATGGCAAACCTGTCCCTTGACATGGCTTGTGGGATGGTTGTTCTGAAAAGCCACTTCTTTTGACGCCAGAAGTCTCTTCGCGATGGCAGTTCAATGATTCCCATGGCAAGACAAAGTCCCACGAACGTCTTCATTTCGACGATCGTCACAGGCTCCCACTTGCTGTTTGATGGAGTTGCACTCCGTGTTTGCTCAGCATATAAATTTGTTTGCGTTACAAGACGCATCCACATGTCTTCCGTGAAGATACGGGAGAACACCTGTACTGGTGTTATAACATCTGGCAGTGGCAGCTCTATCTTTATGCCAGGTTCGCGATTAAATGGTATTTTCTCCCGCGAGTGAAAGTTGTCACTTTTCCACTCATTCCCGAAGCCGGCAAACTCGCACAAATCCCCCTCTTCCTCCCCAAACATCGCTTGTATCCACTGCTCTCTAACTACGCGATCGGATGGTAAAACTAATCTATCTAAGTCATCTTCCTCTAATCCATCTGCTAACACATCTGCTTGTACTTGATATTCTGCATCTATTCCCTCTTCAATGTCACTTCCTTCACTTGAGTTGTCAGCCATGATCAATCACTGTGGTGCTTTAAATTTCCCGCCGCTCGAGCATAACATTCTACACGTGTATTTCGACCAAACATTCTATTCTTTAAAAAAAATTCACCAAGCATCTCGTTCACTCACTCCAGGTATATATTAGCCAATCACAGTGAGTATAACTGGTCATGTGCCTTGAAAAAGACCGCATCGCTGAAAATGACACAGAGGCGTTTACCGGCTTTAAAGGGAACTACGCATAGATGCGTGATCCGGTCTAAATGGGTTAAAAAAACACAGTGAACGTGCTGAGGGGGAAAGTCACACACCCTCTCAATCTGTTTTTACTCTACCTCAGGCTGTACCTGATCAATATGAGTCTTCTCATTACACTGCAGGGCATTCTGAAAGATCAAATGACAAAGAGATTGAACCAAGCACCACAGAAATGTGTGCATCAATTATTGGGGGGTTACTGAGTGCTGATGTTGCAACAACGAAAGTGAAGTCATTTGTTGATAAATTTGAAAAATTTGTAGACGCTTCTCACACAAATGTCAGAGATGATATCCTAAAACTACTTCCTCCTGACAATGATGTCTTAAAAGGCAGAGTGAACGATTATTTTGAGGGCCTCAAAAATCCTGTAGTGAATTTCAACACTGAGACCAAGTGGAAGAAATATTACACTGAAAAACTGGGTGTGGTGGAACCCGTTGAGGTTGCTTTGGGTGTACGGTTTGATACAAGAAGAAATAGATCGTCTGGAACCTATAATCAGGTTCCTGTAACTGACAAATGTGTGTATGTTCCTATACTGGAAACTTTAAAGTTCATATTTTCCAACAAGGACATCTGCAGGCATTTTGTCCAGCCTGCTGACAAAAATGGGCTCTACCGAGACTTTTGTGATGGCAGCTATTATAAAAATCATCCCCTCTTCTCCAAAAATAAAAAAGCTCTCCAAATTCAGCTGTTTTTCGATGAGTTCGAGACAGCTAACGCTCTGGGCTCGAAACATGGTATTCATAAAGTTGGTGGTATCTACTTTATTCTTAGAAACTTCACTCCAAAGGTTAATTCTGCGCTCTTAAATATTCACCTTGTGGCACTATTCCACAGTCAGGACATTAAAAAATACGGCATGAATGCTATCCTGGAGCCTATTGTACGTGACATTAAAGTCCTGGAGTCTACAGGAATCAATGTTCCTTTCTCTGATCAGCAGATATATGGGACAGTTGCACAATTCACTGGCGATAACTTGGGACTGCACACAGTCCTTGGTTTTGTTGAGTCCTTCAGCGCCAGATATTATTGCCGTTTTTGTATAGCTGATAAAAATGAGTGTCAAGGACTTTTTACTGATGATTACCCAAATAAATTGCGCAACCACGTCCTACATGCTAAACACTGTAGTGATATACAAGATCCCACAGTTGCATCTTCATTTGGGGTTAAGAGAACCTGTGTGCTAGATGAATTGCAGTACTTCAGTGTCGTTGATAATTATGTTGTCGACCTCATGCATGATATTTTGGAAGGAGTGGGACAGTTTGAATTGAAACTCTTGTTTGGATACCTTGCAGAAACAAAAATCCTATCAAATCAAAATATAGCTGAAAGAGTATATGCGTTTAACTATGGATATCTTGAAAGGAAGAATCGTCCCAGCAGACTAAATCTTGAACAGATTGGCAATGGAATTGGTCTTAATGCCATTCAAACATTTTGCTTGATTCGAAACGTGCCTTTGATATTTGGAGATGTTGTGCCTGAAGGTAATGCACACTGGAGACTTTTGCTACTGTTACTTCAAATTATCAATCTTGTGTTTTCACCAGTCATAACAGAGGGCATGACTGTTTGCCTCAAGCACTTGATTATTGACCACCATAAACTGTTTAAAGAGCTGTACCCTCATCGGAACCTTATACCGAAGCAGCACTTTTTAATTCATTATCCAAGCGCTATTCGGAAAATTGGCCCTCTTATTCACTTTTGGGGGATGAGATTTGAAGCCAAACATCGTTTTTTTAAGAACACTGTGAAAAATTTCAAAAACATAACCAAATGTTTAGCTCAGAAACATCAAATGACAATTGCATACCATTGGGCATCGGAGCCTTTGAAAGGTATTACGTGTGGCCCAACAAAAAGCGTTACTGTTGGTGACTTGAAAAATGGAGACCTGATTGCAGACAGTCTGCATGTTGACATAAACGGTCTAATAGATGTTGTGTCCTGGATTACATCTTTCGGAACAGAGTATCGCCCTGGCCTTCTTGTGTGTTCAAAAGTAGAGGAGGGTATACCCATTTTCAGTGAAATAAATGAAATTGTCTCATTTTCAGGGGAATAAATGAAAGTGTCTCATTTTCAGTGAAATAAATGAAAGTGTCTCATTTTCAGGGGAATATTTTCTTACTTTATATGATTTTCAAACGGTGGGGTTCACTGAGCATCTTCATTCCTATGAAGTCATAAGAGGAAATGGTTATGATGCCTCTCTTGACTTGATGCGTTGAAAGTTTTCAAACCATTTGATTTACAGATGGCTTATGGTTTAAATGATGAATATTTTATTGTTCCTGTGCATGTACTTGTATAGATTTGTTTTGCTGTGTGTAAATGAATTTAATGAAATTGTTGCATTTTGTTACTTGAAATGATTTTGAAATGGTGGGGTTTACTGAGCATCTTCATTCCTGTAAAGTAATTCCTGTAAAGTAATAAGATGAAATGGGTATGATGTGTTTGTATAGATTGATATTGCTGTGTTGAAATGAATTGAATGTTTACTGTAACATTCCTGCATTGATTTAAAAAATTAAAAAAACATTTGACCCAGCCAGCATTAAGGTTTTTTTTCTATATATATATATATATATATCATTACACTGCACTGGAGGTGTGTATTTCAACATGGTGTTATGCTACGTTACATTACATTACACTTACCTGACACTTTTATCCAAAGCGACTAAGTTATTTACAGAGTTTTGGTAACAGCCCCTGTTTGAAATGAACTCTTGTGGAGTAATTTTAACTCTGTCAGTCAGGGTTCCCGCGGGTCCTTAAAAAGTCTTAAAAGCATTGAATTTATGGATTTGGAAATAATACCTTAAAAAGACTTGAAAAAGTCTTGAATTTTGATACCTGGGTCTTAAATTTGTGCAGTATGTAACTTCTCCGTATATATCGCATTCTTTTAAAAAGTTTAATTTGTCAACCACTATTACTTTGATTAAATAACAGCCTAAATAAAGAGTGGCGGAACCAATAATTGAGAACGAACGCTGCCCCGGGTCGGAAGACGTCACTTTGCTACAGCATCATAGCAGCACAGACCAGAGATAGACAGACCAAGATACATTCTGTGGTTATGGGGAAATGCAAATTTAATGAAGCGTGGCGAGACAAACGAGCATTTCACTGGGTAAAACCTGTGGAAAACAACGTATTCGAAGCTTTTTGCACAGTATGCAAAAAAAAAATCCAGCTTGGTACCATGGGCGTGAAGGCTCTAGAGTCTCATGCTAAATCAGCCAAGCACATCAGTTCCATGAAGGTGAAGGATCAAACTCCCTCCGTCGCCGGGGTGTTTCAGCCTGCTAATGTTAGCCAGCTAGCTGATAATGTGTCTGAAGTAGCAGGTAACGTGAACCAGCCAGCTGCTAACGTTACTGCTACAGCCCTTCCAGCTACTAGCACAACGCCCGTTAGTGTGGATCTGCGCACAGCCTTTGGGTCCACACCAACAATGAAAGCAGAGGTGTTGTGGACTCTCAACACAGTCGCCAAACATCAGTCCTACAATTCAAATGAGAACGTTTCCAATCTTTTCAAATTTATGTTCCCGGATTCAGACATAGCTACCACTTTCACGTGTGGTCCCGACAAAACGGCGTACATAGCCAAATTCGGTTTAGCGGTGTTCATCAAAGAGGAACTGGTGTCCAAAGTCAACAAATCGCCGTTCGTTCTGATGTTCGATGAGAGCCTCAACGAGACTACAAAAAATAAACAGCTGGATGTGCATGTCCGCTTCTGGGACGAGGGACAGGTTCAGTCCAGATATTTGGGCTCCCGGTTTATGGGACATTCCACTGCACAAGACCTGCTGTCACATCTCAAAGTAAGCATAACCTTTTTTACTCTGAATATTTCTCAGTTTATATTGATATCATTTTTGGGGTACACAGTCCTGTAAAGGCAATGTCACAATGACCAATTAGGCACTTCCCTTAACAATATGTGCTGCTCATCTCTTCATCTTATCTTGGGTAATCAAATGCAGCACTTTTTTCAGGAATGTATGGACAAACTGAACCTCAAGGACTTGGTGTCCATTTCAATGGATGGGCCCAGTGTTAACTGGAAACTGTTCGAACTTTTCCAGAAAGATCCAGCTGAGCAGTACGGAGGTGAGGAGTTTATAGGCCTAATGTTATTTCTGTGTGTGTGGGTGAGAGTGTATGTGATCCATTAGTAATGTTAAAGTAAAATAGTAAGTATTTGTAGTGCAGTTTACATCACTGCATGGCTGCTGGACAAGTTGCTGAGAGCAATGCACACATTGTTTAACAATGTGCCTGCCAGGAGAGAGGATTACGTCACCGTAACCAAGTCCAGTGTGTTCCCCCTTTCTTTCTGTGCCCATCGTTGGGTAGAAAACCTTCCGGTTGTGGAGAGAGCCCTGGTAGTCTGGCCATCACTTCTTCTGTACATGGAAGCTGTGAAAACAAAAAAACTCCCTAACCCTGGAACAGGTGGGCCCTACTAAAATGCTGTGAATAGGTCTGTGACTGTGTCTTTACCCTGGTGGTGGTGTGGCCTTTTCATAGTTTTTGTTGAAATGTCCTGCCTCTGTCCCTTTCACAGGATCTTATGACACAGTTGCAGCAGCCATAAAGGATCCACTCATTCTGGCCAAATTTCACTTCTACGCAGCACTTGCCAGGACCTTCACGCCCTTCCTAACAAAATATCAAACAGACGAGCCGGTGCTCCCATTCCTCTCCAAGGACCTGACCGAATTGATGATAGTAATAATTTACTTCATGTTATAATAACCAATGATTGGGCTCAATTGATACATTTTGACAATATGGGGATTTTGGTTTAGAGGTGTAAAAAATGATTGATGTTGGTGATTAGGAGATAAAGCCGCACCAGACATTTTTGTGTTTGTCTGTTGACAGAGTCTACTCAGACGCTTCATAAAGAGAGAAGTTCTCAACGATATCACTGCCCTGCAGCTGACCAAACTGGATGTCACAGACAAGACCATCTGGCTCAGCCCACAAAACATCAGCATTGGTCTAGGTGCAGAGTCAGTTCTTAAGGTAGTGGGATGTTTTCAAAGATCATTTTACAAATGGTTAGGCGAAACCAGGTCAGTGAAGGCATGTTCTATATTCATGGCTAATTTCTTTCTCTCTAGAGCAGCGATACTCAACCCGCGGCTCGCGAGCCGCATGCGGCTCCTTTAAGACTAGTTGCGGCTCTTTTAAGTCCCACTTAAAAAAAATAAAAATCTCAAAAAATCTTTAAAAAACGAAAAACAAAAACATTGTCAGCAGAATTCATCAACATTTCATTATCACTCACAAGTCACGTGTATTAAGCCGCCCCTCCCCCCTCCCTCTGAACAACCAATCACAAATGATTTCAGGTTTCCCGCTCTGATTGCAGGTGCGCGAGATAAATGCTCCGTCACACTGGGAAAACTAGCATACAGCACTACGCAAAAATGGCAAAGGAATATAGGAAAAGAAAATATGAAGAGGAATATCGAACATTTAAAGAGGACTGGGAACTCGAGTTTTTCTTCGTCTCCACCGGTTCGGGAAAATGCATCTGCCTGCTTTGTGACAACCTCATTTCACAATTTAAAAGGTCCAATTTGCAGCGCCATCACGACACAAAACACCCGAAGTTCAGCACCGACTTTCTGAAAGGTGGAGAGCTGAGGGCGGAAAAGCTGGCGAGACTCAAACAGAACCGAACTGCTCAAAAAACTTATTCCACACTAATACGAGTGAAAGAGCGACAGAGGCATCCTACAAAATCACACATGAACTGATGAAACAGATGAAGCCATATACTGATGGAGAAATGGTGAAGGATTGCATACTGCTGGCTTGTTCAACGTTGTTTCCTGAGAAAAAAGACCTGGAACGAGAGGCAAAAAAAATTCACTGTCGGATTCTACTGTAGCTAGGAGGGCATCAAACATTTCAGAGAACATTGCACATACTCTTAAGGACAAACTGTCATCCGCTGAGTTTGTCAGCCTTGCAATGGACGAAAGCTTGGATATCAATGACACGCCACAATTACTCATCTTTATCCGAGCCATCAACAGTAAGTTTGACATTACAGAAGAACTGCTTGACATGGTTTCACTGGAAAATGGAACAACGGGCATTGAAATAAAAAACGCTGTGCTGGAAACATTAGAAAAGTTGAACATTGGACCAGAAAAAATCACAGCATTCACAACAGATGGCGCACCGGCGATGCTTGGTAAGAGGAACGGAGCCGTGGCTTTGCTGAAAGAAACGCTGAAAAACGGCGGGGTTGCTGCTGAGGGTATTTTCTCATACCATTGTATTGTGCATCAACAAGCCTTGTTTGCTAAGTTCAAATGTCTGAATGAAGTCATGGCAAATGTAATCGAAGTGGTTAATTATATCAGGGCCACCTAAATCAAGAAACCACCTAAATTTTAAACTGCTGTGTGAGGAGTTTAACACTCACTATGGAGATTTGGTGTTACACACCGAGATCAGATGGCTGTCTAAAGGACGTATGCTTGCACATTTCATGGACCTGCTTGAACCCATGAAATCCTTCTTTGTCGGCCAAGGGGAGACTTCCCGATTTTCCTTTTTGGATGATAAAGAGTGGGTGCTGTCTGTTGCAACCGAAACAGATTGAGTCTGCAGCACACAACAGAGGCCCTTCGGATCGCCGTTTCCAGCGCAGAGCCCGACTTCAAATCACTTGTGCGGCAGAAGGAGTGTCAGAAATCACATTGAGTGTGAAGTAAGTACAACATTACTCTTCTGACAACCCCTGCTGTCTATAATCTGCTGTTATATGGACTGTAATGATCAGTAAACATGCTGTCTGTTATCTGTTGTTATGGGCAGTGATGATCAGAAATGTGTGTTTTGTGGTTGCAGTGAAAATAATAAATCAGTTATTGCACTGTACATTATGCTTTTCATTCCTAGGTAACATATTACTATGATCCATATTCTCAAATGCATAATGCTTTCAGGGAGGAAAGGAGCGTTTTTGGATTGTGGCTCTTGCAAAAATATTTTTTCGTCAATGTGGCTCCTGATTAGGACAAGGTTGAGTACCACTGCTCTAGAGCATTAAAGGTGCAGAGCTCAGGGTGCTAGAGTTCAAGAGAGAGTGCATGCAGGGACTGTGTAACATCATCAGGAAAGTGCAGGACAAAAGCCCCCTCAAGTATCTGACTGTTAGGCAGATGGTGTGCCTGGATCCGTCAGTAATGTATAGAGAACCAGAAAGATGCAGGAATCACATGAAAGGGCTGGTTCAGAGGTTTCTCCAGGACAAACAGTTAACTAATACTTCTGCGGGTAGGAATAAGAGAGGCAAATTATAGGCTACACATGAATTTATTTTCAATCTGATTTTCTGGCAATGCCCAATGATTTATCTATGTTTTTCTCACATTTTTCTCATCTGTTTTGTCATAGGGGATGTCATACTGCAACAGTTTGACAGTCTCCTGTCCTTGGAGAGCCGGAGTGAGGACTTCCTCTACTTTGCTCCCATGCAGAAGAGGCTGGACATCTTCCTGAGCAGTGCCATGGAGCCTTATCCAGAGCTGTGGGCCTTCTGCAAGAAGCTGCTCATCCTCTCCCACGGCCAAGCTACTGTTGAACGTGGATTCTCCATCAATAAAGAGGTGGAGTCAGATAATTTGCATGAGGACACTGTGGTCACACGGAGGCTGGTGTGTGACTACATTATACAACATGGAGGTGTTACCAAGGTAAGATGAATCCTGCCTGCACTAGTAATATGCTGTTGACTTAAAAGTTGATAGAATCAACATAGTTGGTCTCTAGAGTTTGTCACTGACTCTGGTTCTCTTTTCCCAACCCGATACCCAGGTTCCACTCAGTAAACCACTACTGACAAGTGTAGCAAGAGCAAGGACAAGGTATCGTATCCACCTTGAGAACGAAAGAAAGAAGAGGGAGGCAAAAGACCAGGCTCTCAAGAGGAAGGAGGCAGAGGACTGTCTGCAGGAGCTGAAGGTGAAGAGGATACGCGTAAAGGAGGTATCTGAGGGTCTGGCTAGGGATGCGGACAGGCTGGCTGAGCAGGCTGAAGCAAAGGCAGGGAGCAAAATGGCTGACCTGATCTCCAGGTCCAACCTCCTGCGGAGAGGCCATAAGGAGAAGTTGGCAGAACTGGCTCTCCTTGATAAAGAGATCGCTGCTAAAAGTGAAGAGCTTAGGAGTTGACTTTGATCTTTATTTTATTTATTGTTGAGTTGATTTTCTTTGTTTGTTGTTCTGGAGTCTCTCTACTCCCCATATTCCCAGCATGGAATAAGCTAGCTAATAAATAGATTTGTCACACCTCTGTTTGACTTGTTGTCTGTGGTCTGTGCTGTGATGCTGTGGTGTTGTACTCACTATTCACTACTGTGCTGCAAGTAACATAATTCTTCCATAAGGCTTTACAGTCCACATTTTCACATTTGTTTGAGAAATAATAACGTTATTAATCATAATAAACACATTTAAAAAAAAAAAAGTTTTTCTTTGCCGGTATGTCTGTGAAATAGGCCGTGAAATAGGTATTAAGTTTTGACATGAATGGTCTTAAAAAGGTCTGAAAAAGACTTGAATTTGACTTGAAGAAACCTGTAGGAACCCTGGCAAACATGTGAGGGGTGTACTCACTTCTGTGACATACTGTATACCTGTGACCTGCGTGACCTATGATAAAGTGAAGTGCTCCCACAAGTGGCTAAATATCAAACTACACTAAAAACCTACATATCAGTGACAATAAAATGGCTCCTACAGTATGTACTCTGGTTTTGTTTATTTCAGTGTTTAGAAAGTCCATGTAGCCAAAGTTGATTGTTTGATTATGTAGAGTTTTAAAAATTCTATGTTTTGATGCTGCGTGCATAAATCAATGTTTATTAATTTTGGTTGACTTTCACGTCATTGGGTTTTTTCTCAGACTCACTTGCACAGTCTTCGTTTGACACCATATCTACAAATGATGCCCCAACAGTCCCATGCACTGATGGTCTTCAGACTTCTGCTGTTCATTCTGATCTTTCTTTACATGCTAAAGAGGTAAGCTGCTCCATCTAGTTGTCTTAATTGTTCTCGCCATAGCTTTATGTAAATAAGACATGCCATCACTCAATAACTGCTAATGAATGTAAAGTATGCAAAGTTTACAAATAACACTAAGTATGTCAAGACTGGGGCTCACTCACAGGATGATTGTCATCCTTTGACAATTAATGTTGGGTTAAAGTTGGTTAAAAATAAATATTTCACTTTGTCCTCATTCTATTTTTCTTAGCTTGTACAAAGTGTTCTAGAAGAAAAGTCAGGTGGTGACAAAATACTTGCTGAATATAAAAGAAAGCCAGAAATTACTGATCACACTCGGAGAAAAATCGTAAACATGACTGTTGCGGCAATGATCGAAAAGCATGGGTAAGTGCAGTCTCTTTCCGTCAAACAAGAGCAACAATGACTTTGAAAATCAGATGGCTGATCTTAATGGAAATTATGGTAATTTACAAATCCCCTCTTAGGAATGCTCCACCGATGGAAGTCCGGACTCGATATGCATTGGGGATCGTCACCCTGTTTCCCTGCTTGAGAGATCCATATTCTCAGAAAGGATACGTAAGTACTGTATCTAAGCAAGATACTGTACACATTTTGCACTATTTTAGTTATCTGTTTAATCAGACTGTATGACTCAGTTTTGTCAGAGTCGGAAGCATAAACCTTACTGTTAAGGTCTTACAGTATGTGGTGTCGGCTTCACCCCAAGATAGGGCCTGTGTAAAAAAAAAAAAAAATCCTTATTATCAGATGTGATTAAACAAGCTGTTTCGATAGTGGGATTCTTGGGCCCCTAGGGAAATGGGAAAATTCCATAAATTGGTTGGCAACAATACTCACTTGTATTGCTAAAACATACAGTAGATTTACTTATCCTGTGAGTGTCAAATTAAAATTTGGCATTTCATGGACAAAAGAAAAACATTGGTGTTAATATGGTGAATATGGATGGGTGGTGAGTCGTGAAAATGATATTGGGTTTGAAAGGGGGTCCCAGCAGTAAAGGTTTGGGAACCATTGGGCTTAACTGTCAATCTTGTTTCTCGATCTCTGTACATAGGAGCACTTCTTTGATGCACAAAGCAATGAAGGCTACATCGCCTGGAAATTGAAAAATATCCAGCGTGAACTCAGTGGGGGTGGCAAAAGGAAGAGGAGCAGCTCTAGCAGGGATCCATCAAGGGGGCCAGAGTCCGAAAGGGAGGTGACGGCAGTACACCAGCTGGATGGAGAACAGTGTTTGGAGGCCATGTCCCTGCTGAAACACAGCACTGATGAGCTCCAGGTTTTCATCAAGATGAGAGAAACTTTTCAACACCGTCAGAAATTAATCCACGATGCAGAGATGTCCTCCTCTGTCCTACAACATTTCCCTAGGTTCTTGGACACAAAGGGCCTGGTGAGTAGATATCAAAACATAAAAATACTGACACTGAATAGTACACCATATTTGTTAACTACATCTGTATGTTGTTCTGTGTCAAACAATAATTTATCACCGTCTCTTACATTGTCCTACCTGCAAGTCTAACATTCTGCTTCCTTTTGTGTATTTGCACATTCGCAGCACATAAGCATTTTCCAATGTCCGTACATCTGTATCTGTACATACCCTGCACATGCATATACCTACCGTACTTGCACTAACTGTAACTATCTATTTTGTAAATACTACATTGATGCCTCTACATTCCACTTACATGTTTACACTTTGATTAGATACTGAAATGCATTTCATTACTTTATATTGTGTAATAACAATGATGCATGTAATCTAATCTAAATATTGCCATTTCTAATTATTTCTGTCATTATGTAGCTGCTTCAGGACTTTGAACTGATGTTCGGTGAGGGGACGGCAACCAAACTAATCGAGAAGTGGGGAACTTTCCTGAAACCCAAGATCATCAAAGAGGCCAGGAACCTCACCAAGACAGCGATGTTGCAGTCACTCATCAATTCCGCAGAGGGGAGCTTGGATGGACAGGAGGACTTGATAGGTGAGCAAAGGCTTCTTGTAATATCAAACGTCTGTCACGTTTTATTACTGAGGTAAATCACTTAGGGATTATCTGGAGTTGGAGCAATTTGGCTCATTTTTGCATGTTTAAGGCTTTTAAATGTTGTGTTTTTGAAATGTGGTGTAACGGCGAACCCGCGATGCCACCAATCTAGTATATAGCACAGCTGATGTGGCTAACGGGCTAATGTGGTATTATCAAAACATATCCTTTAGCCCTGATTTTGCTCATAAGTGACTGTATTTCATCCCAAACATGCAAAAATGAGCCAAACTTGCTCCAACTCCAGATAATCCCTTTAATGCTTAAGTTGAAGGTGTTTCACTTTGGCACTAAATGCTAACTCTCATACAGGTAAGAATGTGAATGTAAAACCGTATGTGTTCATTATGCCACAATGTATTATGGGAGATAGTGTTTGTGGCATAAGGTGGGTAGTCTGGCTTGCAAGGCTAGGTTATTTTACATTTCTGTTCTTGTTTCAGATTGGGACGGTGACATGTCGACGCTCCTCCTGTTGGTCTGCCTTCTTCCTCCACAAGCCAGTGGGAAAAGGACTGTGCAGAAGGTGTCCATTCGTGAAGCTGTCAACCATATTGTTAAGTTTCACAAGGTATGAACCCTCTAATTTAGCAAAGCAACAGTTATCAAATTTAAATTTTTCATACATAAATAGGAGGATCTTAATGTCTACCATTTTGAATTACCAGTCATAAACCTCTTAAACTGAAAATCCTGCTGTACTTTGCTCAGACCAGTAAATCCTAGTTTATTACTTAGTTAATATTCATAAAAATATCAAATTTGTGAATGTTAAGCATACATTTAGAAAATAAACGACTTAAGTTACATTCTGGACCTTGAAGAAATGATATTTGCTATACAAAATCTATTTTCAGCGGACCTAGTTGAGCTGGGAGCTGTTTTTAATGAGTCTCACCCTTAATTATCTTGCAAAACTGTGTTTGTTTTATTTTAGTCATGCCGGAGCCTACAGGAGGTTCAGGCAACGGACCAGAGGCAGCTCTACATCCTGGCCGTGGGCACAGCAAGACATGCCATCAATGACTTCTACCTGGTGGTGGACGGCAACCTGATCCCATGCAAAGCTAAGTCCTCACTTGCAGCATTTGATGAGCTCTTCAAGGCACACTATGTCTTTGGGATTGCCTACGACCAAGCCTTGCACAACATGTTTACTTTTATGCAGACGACAATTTACAACATTGACATCGGACTGTGTCATGAAAGCCCCAGGGTCAAAGAACTGAGAGCCAAAATCCTAAATTGACGTTGAAATGTTTCTGTGTTTTATTTGCAAGAACCATTATCACACAGTTCGGATCTTAGTTAGGCATTTGAAGTTCGCACATTGTTTTTATCCCAATGCAAGAGTTCAGTTGGTATGTTCTCAACATGGTTGTTGTCAAAGGTTCAGCACATTTTCGGGCTTCAGAAAGCACCTGTTAAAAAAACACAGTGAACGTGCTGAGGGGGAAAGTCACACACCCTCTCAATCTGTTTTTACTCTACCTCAGGCTGTACCTGATCAATATGAGTCTTCTCATTACACTGCAGGGCATTCTGAAAGATCAAATGACAAAGAGATTGAACCAAGCACCACAGAAATGTGTGCATCAATTATTGGGGGGTTACTGAGTGCTGATGTTGCAACAACGAAAGTGAAGTCATTTGTTGATAAATTTGAAAAATTTGTAGACGCTTCTCACACAAATGTCAGAGATGATATCCTAAAACTACTTCCTCCTGACAATGATGTCTTAAAAGGCAGAGTGAACGATTATTTTGAGGGCCTCAAAAATCCTGTAGTGAATTTCAACACTGAGACCAAGTGGAAGAAATATTACACTGAAAAACTGGGTGTGGTGGAACCCGTTGAGGTTGCTTTGGGTGTACGGTTTGATACAAGAAGAAATAGATCGTCTGGAACCTATAATCAGGTTCCTGTAACTGACAAATTTGTGTATGTTCCTATACTGGAAACTTTAAAGTTCATATTTTCCAACAAGGACATCTGCAGGCATTTTGTCCAGCCTGCTGACAAAAATGGGCTCTACCGAGACTTTTGTGATGGCAGCTATTATAAAAATCATCCCCTCTTCTCCAAAAATAAAAAAGCTCTCCAAATTCAGCTGTTTTTCGATGAGTTCGAGACAGCTAACGCTCTGGGCTCGAAACATGGTATTCATAAAGTTGGTGGTATCTACTTTATTCTTAGAAACTTCACTCCAAAGGTTAATTCTGCGCTCTTAAATATTCACCTTGTGGCACTATTCCACAGTCAGGACATTAAAAAATACGGCATGAATGCTATCCTGGAGCCTATTGTACGTGACATTAAAGTCCTGGAGTCTACAGGAATCAATCTTCCTTTCTCTGATCAGCAGATATATGGGACAGTTGCACAATTCACTGGCGATAACTTGGGACTGCACACAGTCCTTGGTTTTGTTGAGTCCTTCAGCGCCAGATATTATTGCCGTTTTTGTATAGCTGATAAAAATGAGTGTCAAGGACTTTTTACTGATGATTACCCAAATAAATTGCGCAACCACGTCCTACATGCTAAACACTGTAGTGATATACAAGATCCCACAGTTGCATCTTCATTTGGGGTTAAGAGAACCTGTGTGCTAGATGAATTGCAGTACTTCAGTGTCGTTGATAATTATGTTGTCGACCTCATGCATGATATTTTGGAAGGAGTGGGACAGTTTGAATTGAAACTCTTGTTTGGATACCTTGCAGAAACAAAAATCCTATCAAATCAAAATATAGCTGAAAGAGTATATGCGTTTAACTATGGATATCTTGAAAGGAAGAATCGTCCCAGCAGACTAAATCTTGAACAGATTGGCAATGGAATTGGTCTTAATGCCATTCAAACATTTTGCTTGATTCGAAACGTGCCTTTGATATTTGGAGATGTTGTGCCTGAAGGTAATGCACACTGGAGACTTTTGCTACTGTTACTTCAAATTATCAATCTTGTGTTTTCACCAGTCATAACAGAGGGCATGACTGTTTGCCTCAAGCACTTGATTATTGACCACCATAAACTGTTTAAAGAGCTGTACCCTCATCGGAACCTTATACCGAAGCAGCACTTTTTAATTCATTATCCAAGCGCTATTCGGAAAATTGGCCCTCTTATTCACTTTTGGGGGATGAGATTTGAAGCCAAACATCGTTTTTTTAAGAACACTGTGAAAAATTTCAAAAACATAACCAAATGTTTAGCTCAGAAACATCAAATGACAATTGCATACCATTGGGCATCGGAGCCTTTGAAAGGTATTACGTGTGGCCCAACAAAAAGCGTTACTGTTGGTGACTTGAAAAATGGAGACCTGATTGCAGACAGTCTGCATATTGACATAAACGGTCTAATAGATGTTGTGTCCTGGATTACATCTTTCGGAACAGAGTATCGCCCTGGCCTTCTTGTGTGTTCAAAAGTAGAGGAGGGTATACCCATTTTCAGTGAAATAAATGAAAGTGTCTCATTTTCAGGGGAATATTTTCTTACTTTATATGATTTTCAAACGGTGGGGTTCACTGAGCATCTTCATTCCTATGAAGTCATAAGAGGAAATGGTTATGATGCCTCTCTTGACTTGATGCGTTGAAAGTTTTCAAACCATTTGATTTACAGATGGCTTATGGTTTAAATGATGAATATTTTATTGTTCCTGTGCATGTACTTGTATAGATTTGTTTTGCTGTGTGTAAATGAATTTAATGAAATTGTTGCATTTTGTTACTTGAAATGATTTTGAAATGGTGGGGTTTACTGAGCATCTTCATTCCTGTAAAGTAATTCCTGTAAAGTAATAAGATGAAATGGGTATGATGTGTTTGTATAGATTGATATTGCTGTGTTGAAATGAATTGAATGTTTACTGTAACATTCCTGCATTGATTTAAAAAATACAAAAAAACATTTGACCCAGCCAGCATTAAGGTTTTTTTTCTATATATATATATATATATATATCATTACACTGCACTGGAGGTGTGTATTTCAACATGGTGTTATGCTACGTTACATTACATTACACTTACCTGACACTTTTATCCAAAGCGACTAAGTTATTTACAGAGTTTTGGTAACAGCCCCTGTTTGAAATGAACTCTTGTGGAGTAATTTTAACTCTGTCAGTCAGGGTTCCCGCGGGTCCTTAAAAAGTCTTAAAAGCATTGAATTTATGGATTTGGAAATAATACCTTAAAAAGACTTGAAAAAGTCTTGAATTTTGATACCTGGGTCTTAAATTTGTGCAGTATGTAACTTCTCCGTATATATCGCATTCTTTTAAAAAGTTTAATTTGTCAACCACTATTACTTTGATTAAATAACAGCCTAAATAAAGAGTGGCGGAACCAATAATTGAGAACGAACGCTGCCCCGGGTCGGAAGACGTCACTTTGCTACAGCATCATAGCAGCACAGACCAGAGATAGACAGACCAAGATACATTCTGTGGTTATGGGGAAATGCAAATTTAATGAAGCGTGGCGAGACAAACGAGCATTTCACTGGGTAAAACCTGTGGAAAACAACGTATTCGAAGCTTTTTGCACAGTATGCAAAAAAAAAATCCAGCTTGGTACCATGGGCGTGAAGGCTCTAGAGTCTCATGCTAAATCAGCCAAGCACATCAGTTCCATGAAGGTGAAGGATCAAACTCCCTCCGTCGCCGGGGTGTTTCAGCCTGCTAATGTTAGCCAGCTAGCTGATAATGTGTCTGAAGTAGCAGGTAACGTGAACCAGCCAGCTGCTAACGTTACTGCTACAGCCCTTCCAGCTACTAGCACAACGCCCGTTAGTGTGGATCTGCGCACAGCCTTTGGGTCCACACCAACAATGAAAGCAGAGGTGTTGTGCACTCTCAACACAGTCGCCAAACATCAGTCCTACAATTCAAATGAGAACGTTTCCGATCTTTTCAAATTTATGTTCCCGGATTCAGACATAGCTACCACTTTCACGTGTGGTCCCGACAAAACGGCGTACATAGCCAAATTCGGTTTAGCGGTGTTCATCAAAGAGGAACTGGTGTCCAAAGTCAACAAATCGCCGTTCGTTCTGATGTTCGATGAGAGCCTCAACGAGACTACAAAAAATAAACAGCTGGATGTGCATGTCCGCTTCTGGGACGAGGGACAGGTTCAGTCCAGATATTTGGGCTCCCGGTTTATGGGACATTCCACTGCACAAGACCTGCTGTCACATCTCAAAGTAAGCATAACCTTTTTTACTCTGAATATTTCTCAGTTTATATTGATATCATTTTTGGGGTATACACAGTCCTGTAAAGGCAATGTCACAATGACCAATTAGGCACTTCCCTTAACAATATGTGCTGCTCATCTATTCATCTTATCTTGGGTAATCAAATGCAGCACTTTTTTCAGGAATGTATGGACAAACTGAACCTCAAGGACTTGGTGTCCATTTCAATGGATGGGCCCAGTGTTAACTGGAAACTGTTCAAACTTTTCCAGAAAGATCAAGCTGAGCAGTACGGAGGTGAGGAGTTTATAGGCCTAATGTTATTTCTGTGTGTGTGGGTGAGAGTGTATGTGATCCATTAGTAATATTAAAGTAAAATAGTAAGTATTTGTAGTGCAGTTTACATTGAATAAACAAGTTCAAAGTGATACAGAGAACTGCTATGGAGAATTTGGTTTCTAATATCAAGTTTGCAATGAAACCCTCAGGTCTTCAGCTCATTTGTGTGGGGAGCTGTGGCCTACACACGGTACACAATGCTTTCAAGTGTGGGTTCACTGCATGGCTGCTGGACAAGTTGCTGAGAGCAATGCACACATTGTTTAACAATGTGCCTGCCAGGAGAGAGGATTACGTCACCGTAACCAAGTCCAGTGTGTTCCCCCTTTCTTTCTGTGCCCATCGTTGGGTAGAAAACCTTCCGGTTGTGGAGAGAGCCCTGGTAGTCTGGCCATCACTTCTTCTGTATATGGAAGCTGTGAAAACAAAAAAACTCCCTAACCCTGGAACAGGTGGGCCCTACTAAAATGCTGTGAATAGGTCTGTGACTGTGTCTTTACCCTGGTGGTGGTGTGGCCTTTTCATAGTTTTTGTTGAAATGTCCTGCCTCTGTCCCTTTCACAGGATCTTATGACACAGTTGCAGCAGCCATAAAGGATCCACTCATTCTGGCCAAATTTCACTTCTACGCAGCACTTGCCAGGACCTTCACGCCCTTCCTAACAAAATATCAAACAGACGAGCCGGTGCTCCCATTCCTCTCCAAGGACCTGACCGAATTGATGATAGTAATAATTTACTTCACGTTATAATAACCAATGATTGGGCTCAATTGATACATTTTGACAATATGGGGCTTTTGGTTTAGAGGTGTAAAAAATGATTGATGTTGGTGATTAGGAGATAAAGCCGCACCAGACATTTTTGTGTTTGTCTGTTGACAGAGTCTACTCAGACGCTTCATAAAGAGAGAAGTTCTCAACGATATCACTGCCCTGCAGCTGACCAAACTGGATGTCACAGACAAGACCATCTGGCTCAGCCCACAAAACATCAGCATTGGTCTAGGTGCAGAGTCAGTTCTTAAGGTAGTGGGATGTTTTCAAAGATCATTTTACAAATGGTTAGGCGAAACCAGGTCAGTGAAGGCATGTTCTATATTCATGGCTAATTTCTTTCTCTCTAGAGCATTAAAGGTGCAGAGCTCAGGGTGCTAGAGTTCAAGAGAGAGTGCATGCAGGGACTGTAACATCATCAGGAAAGTGCAGGACAAAAGCCCCCTCAAGTATCTGACTGTTGGGCAGATGGTGTGCCTGGATCCGTCAGTAATGTATAGAGAACCAGAAAGATGCAGGAATCACATGAAAGGGCTGGTTCAGAGGTTTCTCCAGGACAAACAGCTAACTAATACTTCTGCGGGTAGGAATAAGAGAGGCAAATTATAGGCATACACATGAATTTATTTTCAATCTGATTTTCTGGCAATGCCCAATGATTTATCTATGTTTTTCTCACATTTTTCTCATCTGTTTTGTCATAGGGGATGTCATACTGCAACAGTTTGACAGTCTCCTGTCCTTGGAGAGCCGGAGTGAGGACTTCCTCTACTTTGCTCCCATGCAGAAGAGGCTGGACATCTTCCTGAGCAGTGCCATGGAGCCTTATCCAGAGCTGTGGGCCTTCTGCAAGAAGCTGCTCATCCTCTCCCACGGCCAAGCTACTGTTGAACGTGGATTCTCCATCAATAAAGAGGTGGAGTCAGATAATTTGCATGAGGACACTGTGGTCACACGGAGGCTGGTGTGTGACTACATTATACAACATGGAGGTGTTACCAAGGTAAGATGAATCCTGCCTGCACTAGTAATATGCTGTTGACTTAAAAGTTGATAGAATCAACATAGTTGGTCTCTAGAGTTTGTCACTGACTCTGGTTCTCTTTTCCCAACCCGATACCCAGGTTCCACTCAGTAAACCACTACTGACAAGTGTAGCAAGAGCAAGGACAAGGTATCGTATCCACCTTGAGAACGAAAGAAAGAAGAGGGAGGCAAAAGACCAGGCTCTCAAGAGGAAGGAGGCAGAGGACTGTCTGCAGGAGCTGAAGGTGAAGAGGATACGCGTAAAGGAGGTATCTGAGGGTCTGGCTAGGGATGCGGACAGGCTGGCTGAGCAGGCTGAAGCAAAGGCAGGGAGCAAAATGGCTGACCTGATCTCCAGGTCCAACCTCCTGCGGAGAGGCCATAAGGAGAAGTTGGCAGAACTGGCTCTCCTTGATAAAGAGATCGCTGCTAAAAGTGAAGAGCTTAGGAGTTGACTTTGATCTTTATTTTATTTATTGTGGAGTTGATTTTCTTTGTTTGTTGTTCTGGAGTCTCTCTACTCCCCATATTCCCAGCATGGAATAAGCTAGCTAATAAATAGATTTGTCACACCTCTGTTTGACTTGTTGTCTGTGGTCTGTGCTGTGATGCTGTGGTGTTGTACTCACTATTCACTACTGTGCTGCAAGTAACATAATTCTTCCATAAGGCTTTACAGTCCACATTTTCACATTTGTTTGAGAAATAATAACGTTATTAATCATAATAAACACATTTAAAAAAAAAAAAGTTTTTCTTTGCCGGTATGTCTGTGAAATGGGCCGTGAAATAGGTATTAAGTTTTGACATGAATGGTCTTAAAAAGGTCTGAAAAAGACTTGAATTTGACTTGAAGAAACCTGTAGGAACCCTGGTCAGTGTAAGTACATTATTTGTGTACAAATAAACACTGACTGTGTAATATGAACTCCCATGGAGTATAATACACTGCTGAATGTGTTATTCGTAAAGTGTACATTAAACTCTGAATCTGAGTTAAATTGTACTCTTTTGGTGTGAAACAATGCCTGTGCTAGAGTACATTTGAACACTATCAGGGTTAAAAATGAACTCTATTTAAGTGTAAAAAAATGTACTCTGGTGTCGGTGTATAATGTACTCTCTATACTTGGACACACATAAACACCGAACCCGGTGTTAAATGTACTCCTTCAGATTAA
Source organism: Eleginops maclovinus (assembly GCF_036324505.1). Taxonomy (NCBI): domain Eukaryota; kingdom Metazoa; phylum Chordata; class Actinopteri; order Perciformes; family Eleginopidae; genus Eleginops; species Eleginops maclovinus. The sequence goes on along the minus strand of NC_086360.1, from coordinate 2,223,274 downwards.
AATGTACACTGCCTAATTTGCTGTGTTCCTTTCCAGGGTTTGCCTTTTCTTTTTGAGATTGTTAAACATCTTGAGAATTCTTTAACTTTTCCTTTTCAGATTTTGAAATGACATTGATTTGAAAAACTTTACTTCTTTGACTTTGACTAGAATGAAATAGCATTGATTTGATTTTTATTTTCAGCAAAATAAACGTAATTGTATTCATAGGTAGAGTGGCACTGATTTTAACTGTAGCCTGAATTAAGTAATGTTAATGATACTGACTAGTGTTCAGCTTACAACTAGGGATCGACCGATATGCTTTTTTCAGGGCCGATACCGATATCAATTATTACCAAAAAAGGAGTCCGATAACCGATATGTAAAACCGATATAAAAAAAAAAAAATTAAAAAAAACAATATGTCAGTTGTCAAAAAAAAGGCGATATGCAGCAGAAATGTAATTCAAAAGTATTTAATAGTTCTTATTTTGTAACACAAAGTGTAGGGAGCTGCCTGCAGCATTTAAAAAAAATATGCATATAATGTAAAATCATAGAAAAATAGAAAAAGTAAATCATATCACTCCCCTGATGTTTAATGAACTGAAAATGACAAACTAATGAATTAATTGAATAAATAAAATCACTCCCTGTAGATTAATGAACCAAAAAATGGCAAAAAAAACCACTTTGGTTTACTCAAGTCTAGTATTCCCAATTTAGCAAGAGTAGGTTATGGTGGAGGAAGCAGAGCTTTTCTGCATTTTCTCCAGTGAGGCGTCTTCTGGTTTTTTCATATATAGCAGAGACCTCACTGAACACACGCTCACTTGGCACAGAAGAGGGTGGGGCACACAGGAACTTCCTTGCCTTTGGAGCAAGAAGCTTGAAACGGGTCTCATGTTGGCTCCACCATTGGAGTGGATCCCCTTGCGCCTGTCTATCAGTGGTTCTGTGAGGTAGTCATGCAATTCCTTTTCAAAGTTTTGCTCCGTTGACATTCTGTGTGGGGTCCCCCCCAAAAACCACAAAAGGGCCCATCTTGGCTTTGAGAGGGTGTCTCTTCTCTCCGTTTTTCTTTTTGGGCTTTGTTCGTGGGGCGGGTTTTCCCCCCCCCTCATTTTTTTTTCTCTAACCCCCAAAATCCCTTTTTGCTCCCTTTCCCCCCTTTGCTCTTCTTCCCCCCTTTCCTTTTTTGCCCCCCCCCCCCCCCCCCCTTTGGGCCCCCCCCCCCCCCGGCCCCCCCCCCCTTGGGTTTCCCCTGTAAAATGCGGGGAAATACAGGGACTTTTTTTAGCGGGGGGTTTCAAAAAAGACATGCCGAACACAGATTTTAAGCCCCCTCCAAGGGGGAAAAACCGTTTGCTGAGGGGCCCCCCTCAAATCCCAAATTTTTTTGTTTCCCCTGGGGTTGGGGGCCCCACCCAATCGGAGAGTTGGAATCTTGGACAGTGACAAGGGGTGAGCAAGTTGCGGGGAAAATCATTGCTGCTACCCCCGTGTCACCTCTTCAATGGGGGGTAGTGTTTAAACCCCAAATTGGCACAATCCCCCACTCGGGAGTTTTTGGCATAAAAACCCCCCTACTCCCCGAGTAGATGGTTAGAGCCCGCTTTTGCTCCGTCCCCTTTTTAAAGCATGTGGAGTGTGGAATTCCTTTTGGGTAGGAAAGCCTGTATCACCTGGTTTTTCGGGGAAGGGCCCAGGTCCTTCTGAATGTCCGCAAGCGCTTTGGCCAAGATGGGTGCTGGAAAGGGATTCACCCCCAATTTCCCTTTCCCTATGGCAATTATGTCTATAAAACCCTTTTGGGACATGAAAAACCCTTAATTGACCCGGGTTGCGAGTGGGGCGTGCAATTTTAAAGGTCTGGAAGTTCACCCAGCCTCACCCCCTTTAGGGATGTTTCCCCCCTTCCATTACCCCGAAAAAACAAGAGCTACACGTTTTTGGTGTTTTCCCATCTTGGAGCATGCCCCGGAAAGTCCCCCCGGATATTTCACCTGTGTGGGGAACCCTTTTGCATTGCCTTTGTTTTTAAATACAATTTGCTTTGGTAGCCTCTTGCCCTTTAAAGGGCATGTTAGGCCCCTCAGGGATTTCTTTTCCCTCCAGACCCAATCAGGGGTTTAAAGGCCCGTGCAAAGCCGCTTTTCGGGGTTAAAAAGGGATCTTTGATCCTGGCCCCAACCTTCCATGGATTTATTGTTTGGTTTGTACGGAAAAAATTTCTTGTTTCCCTAAATTAAACCGTTTTTCCCGGTTGCGCCCTCGCGAAAACCCAACATCGCCCCTTTTGTGAACGGGGGGGGGCCTGAACCCTCTTTCCCGTTTTTTTTGGGCCATTTTTTTAAAGGGGGGTTTATCTGAATTTGCCTTTTTCTTTTTTTTCGCCCTGTGTTCAATTGAGGCGGGGCATACAGCTGTTGCCGGGTTGCCAGCTGTTGTTTGCAGGTCCGGGTTTTTTCTTCTTGCAGTTTCATACAGGGAAAGGTTGGGGTTTTAAGATGGGCCCAAGATTTGAGGTTTTTGGTAATTTTTGGGGCTGTAAAACCTCCCTTTACTGACAGAAAATTTGCAGGATTCCCAAAAATGCCTTCCCTGTTTTGTGGAGTGTAGTTCCCCATATGATTTTTTCCCTTTGTTTTTGGGAAACCCCCTCTGGTTTAAAAGAAAAATTATATTTTATTTAAAAGGGGCCCCAAAAATTTGTGGAAAACGTTGGCGGGACCGTGGGGGATCCACCTCCCTACAAAAATTGTTGTTTTGTAAATTTGGGGCCTATCCCCTTTGTAACGGTACCCTGGGGCCTAAAAAAAATTTTATATGTTTTCCCATAATGGGCCCTATTAAGCCCGATCAAAGGACATTTCTATCAGTTTGGTTTGAAGTGTAAACCCTTTGTATTAGTTAATCCGTGTTTTGGTGTGTGTGTGTGTGAGGGGGTTTGTGTGTGTTTTGTGTGTGTTGTGTGGTTTTGTGGTGTGGGGGTGCGAGAGGTGAAAAAGGCAGGGGGAGAAGGTCCCCTTCCTTAACCCCCCCCCATGTTAAGGTTAACCCCCGGGAATTTTTAAAAAATTTGCTCCGTTTCCCGGGGGAATTTCCGAAAAAAAAAGTACCAAGTGGCGCCGAGGAGGGGCCCCGTGGCCCTCGGCCCCTCAACAACCCCAATTCTTAGTGTTTTTTTTGTTTACTTTTTTGGTTTTTTAACTTTTTTTTGCAAATCCCAAACCCCCCCAAGGGGAACCCCAAAAACCAAAAATGGAAAAATTTTTCCCCACCCCGGCGCTGGGGGGAACGCCAAATCCAGCCCCCAAAACAAAAAGTTCTCTTTTTATTTAATTTTTCTTCCAAAAAACCTTTCCCCCTTTTTTCCCCTTCATGACCCGAAATTTTTTTTTAAAAAAAACCTTTCCCTCCAAACCAATTTAATTTCCCCAAAAATTCCCCCCCCTTTTAAAAAAAGTTTTTCCCCCTAAATTAAAGAGGGGGGCCCTTTTTTCCACCCCCCAATTAGAATTTTTTATGTTTTTTGCCCCCGGGGGATTTGGCTAACCCTGTACCGGATGCCCCATTGCCCCACACGGATTCCCCCTTTCCCATGCCAGGAGGGAAAAAAACTCGGGAATGAGCAAGGGGGAGGTGTTGGGGCTTTGGGGTAACAACAACTGGGGGGCTCAGATGTGGAGCCATTTTTTGGGGGAATTTTTCCCCACCCTGGCTTTTTCAGGGATGGGATTCCCGGCCTTTTTATCTGGGGGGGTTTTTCCCATTTCGTTGTTCAAACCAGCAGTGATGTTCCGCCGCAGCTGAAACCCCCAACCCCCCAGGTGGGGGCTGTATGGGAAAACCCCCGCCCAGGACAGTGACTTCCCCCCCAGAGGCCGAATTTTTTTGGGGCCCGGGGGTTTTTAACGACCCAAAAATGAAGAAAAGCCCCTCCCAAAATATTTTTCGACGTCAGTGCCCCCGCGCGGTGGAAATACATGGACAATGTTTACCCCCTTTTTCCGGCATGGTTAAAAAAGCCTCCCCGCCCCCCCTGGGCCCCAAGTCAGACCCTTTTATCTTTTTTCGGGCCCCCGTTTTACGGCAGAAAATGAAGAGGGGGACCCGACCGGGGAAAAGGCCCAGTGAAAGCGTTGGCCCGGGAGCAGTCTGACTTGCTCTCCGCCATGCTTTGGCACCCGGGGGAGGGGGTGTGTGTTTGAGGGGGATTTAAACAAAACACACTGAGGGCGGTCATTTGAACATCTTAAATTTTGCATCGATGAGTTTTTCCCCGCGGTTTAATTACGGAAAATTTTCCCCTTGGGCCCCCTGGAAAAAACCGGCGAGGGGTTCCGGGCTTAAATTAACCCAGGGCCCCATCGCGCCCCACCCGGCCCGGTGATTTGGAAGGGGTTTACAGGAATTCCGGTTGAAATCCGGAGAGCTATTACCCAGTGCGAAAAACAAAACGGGGAAAAGGGTTTGGAGTCGATCCAAGGGCCCCAACCCCAAAAATTGTGGCCCGGGATAAAAACAAAAACCCGATTTACAAAAGGAACAACGAGTGGTGCTGAGGAAGTGTTGAATCTCCCCCGATGAACTGAACACTTTTATGCACTTTTGAGAACCCCCGGTTGTGGAGGCCCCAAAGGCCCAGGTTTTCCCCTGTCACTGGTTTTAAAAAAGTGCAAAATGTGTGTAGCCTCTGAAAAGGATAAACCCACGGGGCCCCCCCGGGGCCCTGCTGAACCCCGGGGCTTTCTTTTCCGGGGGGTTGGTTGCATTTCAGCTGGAGATGTGTTACGACTTTTTCAATAGGCCCATTTGTCCAGTCTGTAGTCCCCACATGCTTTAAAGAGCCCAACTTTGTCCCTGCCCCCAAAAAGGACAAAACCCATTTGCCTCAATGCTCCCCAGTTGCACTCACCCCCCTTCATCATAAAGGCTTTAAAAGCGGTTAGTCAAAACTTTTATAAACCCCTCCCCCCCGGGACTCATGGCCCCCCCTCCCCAGTTTCCCCTTACGACCCCCAAACAGGCCCAGGATGATCCCATTCCCTCACCCCCACATCCCCTTTCCCCCCAAAAACCAGAAAAAACCATTATGGGGAAAATGTGTTTTTGGATACAGTTTCAGCATTCAAACTTTGTGCCCCCCAAAGTTCACCCATTAAGCTCAGGGCCCTTGGGTAAAAGCGCCCTCTGTGACTGGATCATGGTTTTCCCCTGACGGGCAGATCTCGGGCCCAGTGCGGATGAAGAAAAATCACTCCTCCACCTTGCCCCCAAAAACCCGGGGGCCCCAGGGTTGTGTGCTCAGCCCCTCCCCCTACTCCCTGGGTTACGCACGACTGCGTGGCCCAAAAGCCCTCAACACCATAACAAGTTTGCCCGAGACAAGACCGTATGGCCTGATTCACAGCCCGGCCCAAAAGGCGGCCCTAAAGAGAGGGGTCAGGCCCTGAATTTGGGGGCCAGGACAACAACCTCCCTCTAAAGTTTAGCAAAACAAAGGAGGTGATTGTGGAAATACAGGGGGGGCAGAGAGAAGCACACACCCCCCATCACCTCGCGGGACTCCCGTGGAGAGGGGTCGCAGCTTAGGTTCCTCGGGGGGGAACTTTAGTGAGGACCCCGACTGGAACATCACCCCCAGGGTCATATCCAAAACGGCTGAAAAGCGGCTCTTTTCCTCGCAGGGGGCGGGGAAATTCAAATGGACTCCCGGTACTCCCGAACTTTACAGCCCCCCTCGAGGGGTTCCTTTACTGGCTGCTACCCCCTTTGGGATGGCGTTGCACCCCCTCAACCGTAAGATTAAAAGAGGGTTGGGGGAAAACTGCCCGAATCACCAGGACGGGCCCCCGTGCCAAACCTGGGGACCCTAAAAAACCCAACGGGTAGGAAGGGAAAAGGGGTGGGTATTACCGGGAACCCCCCCCCCACAAACCCAAACTTTCTGTTGCTGCCCTCGGCAGCGGGGACGCAGGATCCCGGACCCAAAAACCATAAGAGGGAAATTTTATACCCCAGGCTTAAGCCTGCTGCCTCCTGGTCTGTGAAGTTACTCCTTGTTTTTTGTACCCCAAAAATAAAAGTATATTATATATATATTTAAAATCTGGCCCTACATTTCTGTTTATGTACAATATTTTAAATTTTTAATTTTCGGGTTTTTAGTACACTATTAAATTATACCTTTCGGGTTTTTAGTTTCAAATTTTCTATATATTTTACATATCTGCCCTTTTATATTGTTATACATAAAATTTGGGATTGCCATTTTCCTCATTTCCCACAGAAATAAAGGATTTAAAAAAAATTTCCAAAAGGGAATCCACCATTTCACATCCTCAAATCTGTATTGTTGATATTGTAAATATTCTTCTCTCTTTTTCACTATTTTATTTATCTTTTGCACCATGTATGTTGAGTTGTTGGAGGAGCACGCGACATAAGATTTTCATTGCCAACATATACACTGTATCTGCTGTGCATATGACCAATAAAACCTTGAAACCTTGAAAAGGGCAATTTGAGAAACATTTGAAATAACCAAGAATAATAAAAACTAAAGACAAGTGTCCATTGTAAGTTTCTTTCTATTTAAAGATTGGAAATGGCTCTTTAAAATGATATGAGATCCATTAGGAATTCTACATTCATGTTTTCCATAGACGACCATTGAACTGTATCAAAAAAGATATTGAACAAATATTCACTCCTCTTTTTAACTTGAAATGGATAGTAAGAGTACTGTACGCATATTTAAGTATTATTGTGCATATCATATCAACATCTCAGGTGATTGAGGTGTTTGTTTTAACTTCTTATTTGTGCAGTTAGCAAAGCACGTCATATGACAGGCCTACTGAGGTGACTTGCGCCACCAGTCATCCATTCACTCGCAGCGATGCAGATTGCAGACAAACGGACGGTCATAACTCGTAACAATAATGGGCCCAAGCCCGTATGACAGTCAAGTTTTTGACCGAAAAATGTCACGTTTATCTTGCTGTATCCACCCGTTGACCAATAAAAGTTTAAACAAATCTGATTTATCGTCAGTCAATTGCGACCAGGTAAGATAAACAGCTAGCTAGCCCTCTCCATAACACTGCCTGAAACATGTTATAAGTTAGCTCGAACAGCTAAACCTATCGTCTATCGTCTGTGACTGTCAGGCACTGATGAAAACTGAGGTTTAGATTGGTGTAGGCCTATTTATTAAAAATGCTTAGGGAAAGTGAGTAAAATGTAACAAATGATATCGCTGGTGTTTCACAGAATTTTAGCTGGGACAGAAAACTTTTACTGGATAGGTAGATTTAAAATGACGAGTGACATCAGGCGAACCACGCTCCCTCCGTTGCGGACACTGATGTAACTCATAAGAAAACGAAATTATTCCAAATTAGTTCATACAAATATAAGGTCTATAGACTACAGCTATATGAACTACCAAATTGTGAGACATTTAAACGTAACGTTACGTTTTGTAAATGGCTAGCTAGTTTGGATTATGTTTCAGTAGTTAGACTGACATCTATTAAGGCTCTATTGGCGAACTAGTAAACTAACGTGCATCAATCGGGAATTAGCTAAATGGAGGAAATGGGCGCTTTGCTTATGGGTCCGGAATGAAAGAGAATAGCTTACAAAGTGGTGTTATTGCAACTTCAGTGTAGTGGATTGTGATTCATTGCAACTTCGGCAATGAATGTATGTTACCTTACCTTTGAAAAAATAGCTCCTTACCGTTGAAGCCCAGTCTGCTACTGCCTCGCTGAGAAGCCAAACTGTTCTGAGCATTCAGTCCTCCATCCTGATTGGCTGGATCTGTGCTCACTAACAAATCAGATGGTGTAGTGGGTGGGACAATGCTATCGACCACAGAGTGGCAAACGCAGGGAGTGAGAGACGCTTTACAGACAAAGTAGCGCGTTCCATTCTTTATCCATTTCAATATCGGCTTATCGGTGGAAAAAATGACCGATACCGATGATTATAAAAATGCTAAATATCGGCCATAATAATCGGCCCGGCCGATAATTGGTCGATCCCTACTTACAACTGTAGCTCAGTTTTGATTTATAGCTTTAAAGTAAATAAATAAAGTAAAACAATTAATGATAATCTGATAAAGATAAACGACAACAAGTAATTAATGATAAAACGTATTAAAACTTTAAATGCTCATGTTGTTTTGTAACTGTGAATTTCCTGTATGTTTATCACTGTGCTTTAAAAAAGAAGCTCCAGAACACTGAAGATGAGTTTCATTGTGACTGGTGCATCAGTCATTGTGATTGAATGTTTCAATCTGAAATATTGATTGTTTAATCGGATTGTTTGCAACAATTTATAGAATGCCAACAACCATTCTGAAGAGTCTCATTTTAAAACTCCACACAAATTTATTAAAACATCGGCAAACATGTTATTCTTAACATTGGTATCGGCCGACATTTTTGCAATCGGTGCATCCCTAATAAAAGCAGTTAAAATATGAATATATAGGGCCGCCCCGGTGTACCTAACCGAGTTGGGGTACAAATAAATTATGAATAAATAGCCCTACATTTAATTTGATGCATACAAGATGGTATATGATGCATACAAGATTGATAAAAATGGAGAGTTAGCATTCAAAGTATTAGTTGTAGAACAGCTTAGTGGGTATACAGTGTGTTCATAATGCCAGCATGCAAATATAATAGTCAAACAACATATTGAGGGTCGTTATGTACTCATAGGGTTCCTATTAATAGAACAAGCGGATGAGTTCTCCCTCTCTTTTTTTGGAAAGTTGGTTAAATAGGCAGTTCACCAAAGCCTGGCTGCTTCAGACCCATGTCCAACCCTGATCAGGAGGAGGGTTGTGAAGAACGGGCCGGCTGACTCCTACTCAAACACATTTAGTTTTCTGTTTGAGTGATAATTATTTCTACTTTGCATGTCTTCCAGAAAAAGATGCTGGTCAAGAACATGGGTCCAGAAGAGTGCCAAAGAAAGTGTGGTCTAAGGCTGAGGCTGCCGCAGTAATGCGGCATTTCAGAGGTCACATATGTAAAGGAAAACTGGCTACTAAAACCGAATGCAGTCACTGCAAGCTGGTAGAAGAACCTGTGTTAGCACAAAGAACCGTGCAAAATATAAGGGACTTTGTTCGAAACCGAGGAATAGCTGCAAAGAGGCAGTCACAGAATCAAAAGCTGTAAACTGTGTTTTTGTGTGTGTTTGTGTTGTGGTTATGCTGATGCTTTATTATGTTTTAGAAAGCAATCTGTTTCCAGCATAGATTTTTGCAAGTTAGTTTTTCTCTGTTTTTATTTGTTTGTTTTGTGAGTATTCTGATGCCTTAATGTTTTATACAGCAACCATGTTCCAAACATGAACATGTGAGCTATTGTTCAAAGTCATGGCACTTGTGTGTGACAGGTTCTTGTCTAGCTGATACAGGCTGCTATCTGGCTGTTGGTCAGTGTCACCACCTAGCATAATGGTTATGTTTCAGCTTTGTGCAATAAATAAATGATAATAGAATGACTGTCCCATTAATGCTTGGTGCTGTCAGGTTGATGTGTATTTATGTTAATGAGGAGTGCTTTAAAAGTGACGTCATTGTCCCTTTAAAGACCCGATAGTGTTTGTTTGGACCTTGTAAGTCACATATTTATCAAAAAGAGAACTGTCCGCATAAACCACAATAGAATCAGGGTGGTGTGTATGAGGTTGTGTAGGGTGTATCTGAAATCTAAAGTGAGCTAATTTTTTGTCAGATTTTTTGGAGTGCTTTAATCTAACTCCCATAACTGTAGGACCTCAGGAAAGGGTAGCCCATCTAAACCACCATCGGACGGGTTTCGAGAAAAGGTCCAGCTAAATCATATAGCCAAGTATATGTGTGTGTGTGTGTGTGTGTGTGTGTGTGTGTGTGTAACATGCTGGGACACACAAGATGGTAGAGTACATGTAGTACATGTATGCAATGTCATGAAAAAATATTGTATCCATCGATGCTGTAAAGAAAAAAAAAGAAAAGAAATGTCCTATCACTCACTGCCACTGGAAGAAAAAGCTCTACCTATCACTCACTGCCACTGGAAGAAAAAGCTCTACCTATCACTCACTGCCACTGGAAGAAAAAGCTCTACCTATCACTCACTGCCACTGGAAGAAAAAGCTCTACCTATCACTCACTGCCACTGGAAGAAAAAGCTCTACCTATCACTCACTGCCACTGGAAGAAAAAGCTCTACCTATCACTCACTGCCACTGGAAGAAAAAGCTCTACCTATCACTCACTGCCACTGGAAGAAAAAGCTCTACCTATCACTCACTGCCACTGGAAGAAAAAGCTCTACCTATCACTCACTGCCACTGGAAGAAAAAGCTCTACCTATCACTCACTGCCACTGGAAGAAAAAGCTCTACCTATCACTCACTGCCACTGGAAGAAAAAGCTCTACCTATCACTCACTGCCACTGGAAGAAAAAGCTCTACCTATCACTCACTGCCACTGGAAGAAAAAGCTCTACCTATCACTCACTGCCACTGGAAGAAAAAGCTCTAGGCTACCTATCACTCACTGCCACTGGAAGAAAAAGCTCTACCTATCACTCACTGCCACTGGAAGAAAAAGCTCTACCTATCACTCACTGCCACTGGAAGAAAAAGCTCTACCTATCACTCACTGCCACTGGAAGAAAAAGCTCTACCTATCACTCACTGCCACTGGAAGAAAAAGCTCTACCTATCACTCACTGCCACTGGAAGAAAAAGCTCTACCTATCACTCACTGCCACTGGAAGAAAAAGCTCTACCTATCACTCACTGCCACTGGAAGAAAAAGCTCTACCTATCACTCACTGCCACTGGAAGAAAAAGCTCTACCTATCACTCACTGCCACTGGAAGAAAAAGCTCTACCTATCACTCACTGCCACTGGAAGAAAAAGCTCTACCTATCACTCACTGCCACTGGAAGAAAAAGCTCTACCTATCACTCACTGCCACTGGAAGAAAAAGCTCTACCTATCACTCACTGCCACTGGAAGAAAAAGCTCTACCTATCACTCACTGCCACTGGAAGAAAAAGCTCTACCTATCACTCACTGCCACTGGAAGAAAAAGCTCTACCTATCACTCACTGCCACTGGAAGAAAAAGCTCTACCTATCACTCACTGCCACTGGAAGAAAAAGCTCTACCTATCACTCACTGCCACTGGAAGAAAAAGCTCTACCTATCACTCACTGCCACTGGGGAAAAAAAACCCTACCTACCCATGACCTAAACTGACAACCAACAGTAACCAACCTTTATTTTTTAGGCCTAATAGAAATAATTAAATAAAGTGCCTAGCCGAGGCAGCGCCTGGTAAAGGATAGTGTTGAGATGTTCATTATTACTGTATGTACTCAGTTCTATGTAATGCTGTATATATGTTTATGCCACTAGATGGCGATATGGTACAGACTATAAAAGGGTGAACTGAGCTATGCTAGTTCAGTGTGCGTAGTAGATGGTGAAGCTCTGACCGTGAGTATGATGCGTCAGAGCAGCCTGGAATAAATAAGCCAAAGGCTAAAGATAATTCATTCTCCGTCTCCTTTTCTAAGAATGCAACGTTAGCTGTGCGACAGTGCACTACAGCTCAACAGATAGGTATGAGGTATGCACGTCAGCCAAACCGTCTCATTGAAACAAACATAACATGTTTACCACCGTAATCAGAACAGAACAAAATGGTGATAACATCGCATGCTGCGACCACACTGCAATTGGAAGAAAACAAAGTCCCCAACGTAACGAGGGAAAATACATGGAGTCTATGCACGCCGCTCCCGGAGCATACTGAGAGTAAACACAACTCACGTGCCGACCCGTTTCCATGGTTACCACGAAGCTCGTTCAAAGTGTCTGCTTGGCATTGAGTCCACCGGGCAGCATACAGTGGCAGGATCAGACGGCTTCCTCCAAACATACGGAGGAATACAGTCTTTTGGAGAACCCCTCAGTAGTGGGTGGCCACCGGGAACATCATACTGCGCCCTACTCTTTGCCCATCACCCGCTCGTTGTAGAATGCGTGCGTGTCCTCCGGAGTCTCAAAAGTGAACGTTCCATCCTCAAACGAGACTTGCAGGCGAGCAGGGAAGAGGAGCCTGAAGTTCACTCCTTTCTGGTAGACGGCTTGCTTGATTTTGTTGAAAGCAGCTCGTTTCTTTGAAGTGATGGCGCTGACGTCTGGTTTACACTCGCAGCGATGTGTTGCGGTATTTAAGCGTGTGTTGTCTGGTCCAACGAAGCACCTTCTCCCTCTGTTGAAAACGATGAAAGCATATCACAAAAGGCCTGGGTCTACCTCCCGGTCCAGGTCTGGGGCCTAGTGAGCGATGTGCACTCTCGAGCTCCGGGGGTTTGGAGAGGACGTCGGGGCCGAGGTTTCCCATCAGCAGGTCGGATATGAAATCGGTTGGGTCCTGGCCTGTTTCACTGCCCTCTGGAAACGAGGCGGTTATTAAAGTGATTCACCGTCTCGCGGAGCGCGTCCACCAATCTCTGTAAAGGTTTGACTGACTCCCGGATTAACTCAGATATCTTTCCGGAGCGAGGCCCGTTGCTTCTCCCGTTCAGAAACCAGCTGGTTCATTGAAAAGGTGTCCGGTGTGTCACTAGCGTTGGAGCTCGCAGTCGCCACTTTAGCAACTTTGCTAGCTACAGTGGTCTCGCCGCCACTATAGCTGGGCAGTTCGGCGTATTGCTTGCTTTATATTTAGAACCACTCATTTCACGGCTGAATTGAAGTTATAACTGTAATCCGTCACTTTCCCGAATGAATTGTGGTGTTTACAGGGATATATTAAAAGTTCAACCGCGAGACCTCTTCCATGCGACTTCCTCTTACATCGTCACTACCGGAAGCATCCCCACCAGTGATTTTTGAAGAGGTTACGTGTCTGAAAAACGATGAGTGTTAACGAGTGGCTGAATATGCCGAACACGTAAACACTCCCGCTAAATTTGTTTGCCCCTGTTTTGCTTGAAAGCAAGTACCTGAAAACTCTAACAGGAAAAGCTTTGTTAAAATATGCAAGCGCGCAAAAGTCAGTTGAAGCGATCTTAAGTTGGCGTGACGTTGAAGTTGTGCGACCTGGCTGTACTCGTTTGTAGTTTGTTTATAGCATAACGTTAGCATTTTGCTTCTGGCGATTAGATTTATGATTCAAAAATGCTCAAAGTAGGATAGACATGTGGAGATTATCCGGCTGAATAAAATGTGCATTTGTCAAACAGGTTTGTTTTCCAAACATCTTAGGTTTTTACAATATGCCAAAATCCTATGGAGAAATTGCATTGCTTTTTTGCCATGAGCAGCTTACTTCTGGGTCGGCCTACAAAAATACGTCATACCTGCACCCCTCTATAGGCCAACCAAACTGACATTATCAGCAGTGCATCTGATTCGATGGAAACACTTGAAAATATAAATCCTGTGTTGGTAGAAGTTCAGACATGGAGGGGTTCCTTTCTGTTCTCAGTGGGAGAGGGGAAGCCAACCAAGTTACAACCCAACCTTTCTATAACATTAACATCAGATATGACACAACATACCTTTGCAGTTACAAACAAACTGTTTCAACAAATATTTCAAGAATATGTTTAACGTTCTAACAGCTGTAATATTTCATAAATAGATGTAGAACAGTGTGCAGTCGCTGTGAGGTTAATACAGGACCTGCAGCGGACCCACACAGGAATATAACATTTTCAAAAAAATGTTTGTTGAGAAATTGTTAGATTACATTTGTGATGTTATATAGTGTTTATTTTATTTAGATTCATACATGTTCAAAATGTTTTATCTGGAAGTTAAACAAAAGCAGCAGAAGCTCAGTCTCCAGGGACTTGGCTTGGGAACGGTCCACGACCCAGAACAGTGGCAGGTTTAGAATGGTACTTTACAGTGGCCCTGAAGTGCAATTTGAAACGACATTTCAAAAACCACTACAACATTTCAAATATTACAGAAAGTGTAATCTTTGATTGGAGAGAGCTAGCCGGAGAAACCCTGCTGTGTTTGGTTGTTTGACAGCGCTACGTCTGTCCTATGCACACATTAAGGAACTCTTTCAACCACACTTTCAGGGTTCTAAGGCAGCAGTCTCCAACCATTTTTGCGCTACGACCGGTTTCATGTAAGACTATATTTTCACGGACCGGCTTTCCAAGTAAGGGGGGATACTACTGGGCTGTTGTGCCGCACTTTTGTTCTGAGGAATATTAACATTTGCCGCAACCATAAGGCACCACTTATGCCTGCATCCTTCGTTGAAAGTAGTTTCACTTTCGAGCAGAACCGGTGTTCCAGTTGAACTGGATTCCAGTTTAACTGGTGGCGTTTGTTTACGCTTTCCACTCCTTGAGCGTCATATGACGCTGTACCAGAGAAATCATATGTGGTTGCCAGGTTCGTTATTTTCACAAGTGTGTCTGAAATGTGACCAGACAATATTAAAAAAAAACTCGGCGAAAAAACGTAAGCATCACCAGTTGGGTTTACTGCCTGCTGATGAAGCAAACAAACATGAAATATGGTACCAAGCTAAAATGTTGAATATCAATGAGTTTATTGTGGGTACAAATCAATGTCTGACACTAAAGCTTGTGCAGCTACCAGTGGTGATGATCATGATGATGAGGATGATGATGATTTGCTGGGTCAAACTGAAACTCAAACTGAGCAATCTCAAACTCAAAAATGTCTAAAGTAAAAATTAAATTGGACCAACAGAAACACACACGGTTGTTGACAACACTTTAATTGATTTGATTCTCAAACTGTTGATGTCAATGCTGGAAATGGAAATGAAGCTGCTGATGGAAAGGATGAGGAAGAGGAGGATCAGATTCGATCTCAAGACAGCATTTCAAACCTGCAGTCAAGGCACCATGGCTCAAGTAGCAGATCCTCCATTTCTTCAGCCAGACACAAGGCAGAGGCAGAACAGGCCGCGCTCTTGGCTCAAGCTGCTGCTTTAAAGGATAAACACGCATTGGAGGAGCAGGAGCTCATCCTGAGGAAAAGAAGGGAGCAGCTTGAGCTGGACACTGAGATAGCTGCCACTTCTGCTAAGCTAGCAGTGCTACAGGTTATTAGCAGCGTCCATTCAAGGCAATCTGATGGAATGGCTTCCTACTTCAGGAAAGGGGCTAGATCTAAACTCCCGCTCACCTCTCTCAATTCACATGCCTCAATATTTGTGGCTCCGCCCTCACAGCAGTATGCATCTCTACCACTACAAAGCAATGGTACCATTGGTAATGCCAACTGTCATGCCAAATTTGGTGAAAAACCAAGTTGTCGTTTCAACATCTTTACTCATTTTGCATCACAACCAGAGCCAACTGTCAGTCAAGGTTCTCAACCCCCTCAGTTACAATCAAAGACAACCTTCAGTCAAAGCTTTCAACCCTTTCAACCCACTCTAGGCCAACACGTGTTTCAACCCCTGCAAGGCCAAAACCAGACAGCAGGTCTCTACAATCTGCTGCAACAACAGAATGACATAACAGCTCTCCCTGTTCAAATGCAAATGTCACAACTGCTGCCGCGCCAAGAAATTCCAACTTATGATGGCGATCCTCTGCAGTTCAACACATTTATGAAGGCGTTTGAGCACTGTGTGGAAGCAAAGACCAGTTGTAAAGAGACTGTTTGTACTACCTTGAGCAATACACTAGGGGGCAGCCAAGGGATATTATACGCAGCTGCCTTCATATGACTGCAGATAGAGGATTTGCTGTTGCCAAGAAGTTGCTCAAGGAGCACTTTGGAAATGAGTTTCAGATAACAGCGGCCTACATGGAGAAGGTCACAGGATGGCCAAGTATCAAAGCTGAGGACACCAAAGCGCTCGAAGCTTATGGACTTTTCCTCCGTGACTGTTCCAATGCTATGGATGATCTTCAGTACTTGGAGGAACTTAACATGCCAGCAAACAGAAAGATACCGAGTCAGAAGCTTCCGTATAAACTCAGAGACAAGTGGACAGCAAAGGCATGTGAGATACTGGAGAAAACTGGTCGAAGAGCACGATTCTCAAACATTGTGAAGTTCATAGAGCGCCAGGTCAGAATCACTTCAGATCCAGTCTTTGGTGACATACAGGACATGTCGCCTGTTATCAAAGGAGCTACAAAAGCAAGCAGCTTACAGGTGAAACCACAGCTGAGAAGAAACAGCTTTGCAACACAGGTGGTAATTGAGGATGGATGCAAAGCAGACGCTCACAAGATTGAGGATGGATGCAAAGCAGACGCTCACAAGATTGAGGATGGATGCAGCAAACCAGATGGTGACAAGAAGGAAAAGGCTCAGAACAAAGAGACATCCTTTACTAACACTGATTTTATTTCCTGCCTGTATTGTGATGCTGGTGGTCATGTTTTGGAACAATGTTTTAAACTCAGAAGAAGGACACACAGGAAGAAACTGGACAATCCAAAGGAGAAAGGTCTGTGTTTCAGTTGCTTGCGCACTGGACACTTGAGCAGGAACTGCGACAGGCGCATCACTTGCAAAAAGTCCAACCGAACGCACCCGAGTGTTTTGCACATTGGAGAGAAGGAAAGGGTTACTCAGAAGGATCAGAAGGAAGGTGAGCTGAAGAAAACTGAGCAGTCAAAGACTTCTGACAGTTGTACAACATCCTCCGCTTGTGGTCTTACAGGGGCTGGCCACTGCAATGGAATTCTTCCCATTTTGCCTGTTAAGGTGAAGTGCTCCACCTTTCTTTATGCATATCCTAGTAGGTTTAGTCACCATTTGTACCAAGTTATTTTACACACCACTTCCGCGCATGAGCAGTGCAGGGGACTCATACTAGCCATTTATGTCCACAGGCAATATCAATTCCAGTAGGGTGTACTGATCATAATTTAATAATTATCGTGAGAAAGACAAAGGTGCCAAAAGCAGGACCGAAAGCAATTGTGAGGAGATCAATGAAATGTTTTTGTGAAGAGTCATTTATAAAGGATGTTCAAAAGATATGTTGGGAAAATATTTTTGAAAAACTAAATCCAGATGATGCTCTTGCAGTATTTACTTTGTTATTCATGCAAGTGATTGACAAACATGCACCACTTAGAAAACTGACAGTAAGGAACTTTAGAGCACCCTGGTTAGATGATGAATTAAGAGATCTAATGAAACAAAGAGATGATGCCAAAATTGTAGCTTTCTCATCAAGTTATGAGTCAGATGGGCAAATTTATAGAAGGTTAAGAAATTATGTTACAGCATTAAACAAAAAGAAAAAACAATTGTATTACGGAAATAAAATTAAAGACATTAAGGATGATAAGAAACAGCTGTGGAGTTTAGTAAATGGCATGATGGGCCGTAAGCCGAAATCCACCTCAACATATCTTGAGGTAGAAGGGAAATTCTTGACTAAACCAGTACAAATTGCTAATTATTTGAATGATTATTTTCTTGATAAAGTGAATGATTTCAGGAGAAATATGAAGCAACCTATAAATAGGAACTCCACTTTTCTAATAAATGATTTAATTATGGAAAATAAGAATTGTAAATTTAAAATAGAGAAAGTGACAATTGCAGATGTTGAATGTCTACTAGGTAAATGTAATGATAAACCGCCAGGTGTGGATCATTTAGATGGTAAATTTCTTAGATATGTTGCTAATTTGGTTGCAGAGCCTATCTGCTATATCATCAATTTGAGTATTGAAAAATGCATTTGCCCACAGGCATGGAAAATAGCAAAAATTATTCCACTTGCAAAAAATCCAGCTGGACCATTTTCTGGTACAAATAGCCGCCCAATAAGTTTGTTACCAGCACTAGGGAAGATAATGGAGAGAATAATTTTTAACCAAATACAAAAATACTTTGAAGGTAACAGTCTTAACACTGATTATCAACATGCTTACCGGCCGGGCCATTCAACATGTACTGCTTTAACACAAATGACCGATGACTGGAAGGTGGAAGTAGATGATAGGAAGTTAGTGGGTGCAGTACTACTTGATTTTAGTTCTGCCTTTGATGTCATTGATCATCCATTGTTGTTGCACAAGCTAAAACAATATGGTTTTAATCTGAATGCGCTGAGGTGGGTAGAAATTTACTTGACCAATCGATGTCAAACTGTTTTTTTTAATGGAAGTTTGTCAAAGATTAAGTCAGTCACTTGTGGAGTTCCTCAGGGTAGTTGTTTGGGGCCACTTTTATTTTCTATTTTTACAAATGATCTACCATTAGTGCTACAAGAATCCAAAATTGTAATGTATGCAGATGACTCGACAATATATGGAGCAGCTTCATCTACAAGTGAGCTGAGTCACTGTATGAACAAGGATCTAGAACAGATCTCAGAGTGGGTCATAAATAATAATTTAGTACTTAATGCTGGAAAAACTAAATCTTTAATAATAGGATCAAATCATCAGTTAAAAGGTGAACCTAAATTGCTATTACATTTAAACCATATTGAAATTGAACAGGTCAAGGAAACGAAATTGTTAGGTATAACTCTGGATCAAAAATGATCTTGGTCTAAACAAATTGATAATGTTGTATGTAAAATGGGAAGGGGTGTGTCACTTATTAAAAGAATTGTAAAATATTTGCCAAAAGATGTCAGTAGACAAGTTCTAGATGCTTTGGTTCTGTCACAGCTTGATTACTGTTTTGTTATTTGGTCTAGTGCTGCAGAAAAAGATCTAGACAAACTACAAGTAGCTCAAAATAAGGCAGCACGATGTGCACTGCAGTGCTCCTACAGAACCAGAGTGACTGAAATGTTGGAGACCCTTAAATGGTTGAGTGTCAGACAGAGGTCCACTTATACTTTGTTAAATTTTGTTAGGAATATTACAGTGACACACTTACCACATATATTATCACAAAGGTTTATATCGCAGTACACTCAACATAACTATCAAACAAGACATGCAATAGAAAGAAGGTTCGTATTACCCACATCTAAATCAAATATCAGACAGAAAACAGTCATGTACAGAGCCATGGTCAGCTGGAACTCGTTACCAGTCCACATAATTCAGGAAAATTCTCAAGTACATTTCAAAAGGTTGCTAAAACATTATATGAGCATTACAGAGTCAAATGTAACTGTGCCTGTGGTTTGGCCTTGTGATGATGGCTAAAATGTGATGACCATTTTTGTTTCACTTCGTATACCATTGTTCATATGATGAAATGAGTTGTTCTATTTTGCTTTTAGTTTTGTTTAATGTTTGTTTTGTTTTGTGTGTGAGGAGCCCAGGAAGAATAGCCAACGCTTATGCTAGTGCTAATGGGGATCCTAATAAAGAATAAAGAATAAAGAATTCTGGACCCAGGGAGTACGGGAACTTTCTGCACCAGGAAGCTCATTGGTAAGTTGAACATGGAAGGATGCAAATTCAAGATTCATATCCGCACCTTGGGCCATGCTAACGCAGTAGAAGTCTGGATATATCAGGATTTTCTGGTGAGTGCTTCTATCCACTTCCCAAAGTGTGTACCCAAAAAGAGATGCCTGTCTCTACAGCCAACATAATCAGTAAAAGGGAGCTGAGAAAATGGTCTTATTTAGAGATGTAAAGATTCCCCACATAAATGCTGATTTTGACCTGTTAATTGGCACAAACGCCTCCAAGTTGATGAAGCCTCGGGAGGTGATTAACAGCCGTGAAGGTGAAGATGGACCCTACGCGATCAGAACCCTACTGGGGTGGGTAATAAATCGTCCGTTACGGGGAAGTAGCGACTGTGGAAGTGACCACCCTTCAGTTAATGCCAACAGAATCGCCATTGACAGAATTGAAGAACTGTTTACCAGCCAGTACAACTATGACTTCAATGAGCGAGCTTCTGCAGAACAGGAAGAAATGTCAAGGGAAGAAAAGAAGTTTGTGGAGGTAATGGAAAGCTCTGCTCAGCTTCAGAACGGACACTACACGTTTCAACTGCCTTTCAAAGGGAAAGATGTTTCGATGCCGTCTGAAAAGGAGACTTAAGAAAGACGTAACTTTCATGAGGAGTACAAGAACTTTCTTGCTGATGTCATTAGCAATGGCTACACTGAAGAAGTGCCGCAGCATCAGTTTGAAATGCCAACAGGGAAGGTGTGGTATATCCCGCACCACCGCGTGTACCACCCACAGAAGGGAAAGCTACGAGTGGTGTCTGACTGTGGAGCCGAGTACAAAGGGGTCTCGCTCAACAGTCAGCTCTTGCAAGGACCGAACCTCACCAGCTCGTTAGTTGGAGTTCTTATGAGGTTCAGACAGGAACAAGTGGCCATAATGGCGGATATAAAGGCTATGTTCCACCAGGTTAAGGTGGCAGAGGAACACGGGACTACTTAAGATTCTTATGGTGGCCTCAAGGTAACCTTGAGCAAGATCTTGTAGAGCATGGAATGACTGTCCATTTATTTGTAGCGGTTTCATCACCCAGTGTTGACTGCCTTGCTCTTAGAAAGACCGCTGAAGACAACCAGGCAAACTTTCCAACAGAAGTGATCGAAACGGTCCACCGAAACTTCTATATGGATGGCCTACTGAAGAGTCTGCCCACTGAAGAGGATGCAGTCACCATGGTTAAGAACCTTACAACCATTTGCAGCAAAGGAGGTTTCACCCTCACTCAATGGATCAGTAACAGTCGACAAGTGCTTCAAAGCCTCCCATAGGATCTCAAGTCCAAGACCATGCATGAGCTTGATCTGGACAGGGATAAGCTGCTGTTGCAGGAGTTATGCAGGACGAAGTGTGATTGGGACGATCCAATACATCCAGCTTTCCAGCAGAAGTGGAACAAATGGCTGACAGATCTTGAGAAGGTGGCATATTTCAAGATCCAAAGATGTGTGAAGCCTGAATGATTTGGGAGGATTGTCAGCGCCCAATTGCATCACTTTGCCGACGCGAGCGAGAACGGATATGGTACGGCTACTTACCTGAGGATGCAGAACATGGACGAGAGGGTTCATGTTGCCTTCCTATTTGGCAAAGCCAGAGTGGCTCCCCTGAAGCCTGTCACCATTCGCCGTTCGTAGCTCACCGCTGCCGTTGTTGCAGTGTGAGTGGACAAGATGCTTCAATCGGAGCTCCAGCTTCCACTGAAGAAGGCCTGCTTTTGAACTGACAGCACATCAGTTCTTAAGTACATAAAGAATGAGGACCGAAGATTTCAAACCTTTGTCATAAGAGAGGTCTGGTACGTGTGGTTCCTTTGAAGACCAAGACAAACATTATTGAAAGACCCATAACTAAAATATGCTTGCTTAATGAAGCTAAAGAGTAATTGGTTCCCATTTAAAATGGGCTATATATTTTTTCTTCTCTTTTTCTCTGTATTCATGGCTCATTTGAATTTGGTGTAATTGCTCTGGCAGACACAATTAGCGGCTGGAGTGTATGAGCCATATTCATTTTGCATTATTTCATGTAATTTTGCCCTGTACCACTAGGGGGCTGTATTTGCTCTGTGGCTCAGCTGACCTGGGTCAGCCCAGTTCGGCCATTTAACCAAGGGAAACCCAGACACAGGTGTTGCTGATTTTGGAAGGAAACTGTTTTTCGACTGTGCCTATGTGCCTTGTGGTTTTTGATAGTGATGGCGAAATGAAGCCTTATGAAGCTTTGAAGCTTTCCAGCCAATTGGTTCGCAAAAGGGTTCATCCCATGCGGCTTCATTTGCACACAAACCCTCCTGTTGGTCAAAGTTTGTAAAACAGGCAGATATGACATCTCCACAGTGTGATCTCTTTACACAGAGTTCCCAATGAGGGAAGCTTTAACAGTAACCCTTAAAAAATGAACATGAAATCATATTTTCATGTAATCAATTCGTATCAATATTCCTGTTGAATGGTTGTGATTGAAAACCCTAAGGAGGCTGGTAAACATTGCAAAGACGGGTTTTTTATTCCTAAATAATATTCGTCAAATTATCTATGCCTCCGAAAAGGTAAACAACATCAAAGTATACATTTATTGACTACATTATGACATTGAACTTACGCTGTTATAAACAAAATAAATATGTATCATCAGTCCTGCGACCCTGCAGTTGATAGTCAGCTGCTTTCCAGCTGAGCCACAGCCTACTGGTTGAAGTACTCTGAAAACTCTGTAAATTCCTGTTAGTTTACTTTGTTGATTCTCTGCCAATCAACACATTCCTGCATTTCTGTTTCTCTCTCGTCGTATCCCGTCTGAAGAGGGCTTCAATGGGGATGTGTCATTTGGTGCAAAACCTTTATTCAAAACCAGGAAAGATAAGCAGGTTAGGAAACCAAACTAAGTTATGTGTTGTGTGAGTGTCTGTGTAGTTCGCTGCACTTCACTTCAGCTCCGTAACTGCACACACACCCCCAGCCCGACACAGTACATCAATAAGTGAAACAAACAATCCTCAGAGATGTTTAAGTGAGGGTTTGAGTCCTCCTAATCCCATCGGCGCACTGGGGCCGGGTACAGGAGGGGGAATATGGGTGTTATAAAACTGTAAAGTGTCAGTGGTTCAACCGATCTGAAGCACTATCTGAAGCAGTCACGTGGTATTGACGGGCAGCAAGGCTTCGTTTGTCATCGATGACGTCACTGTCCTCAAACGATACAAGCCTCGATACGCGCTTCACAAAAAACTTCCTGCATTAGGGCCCTTTCATTGTCTACGCAAGCAAGCTCTTAGACTCCGTTACGTTTGTAATGCGTCACACTCAACACTGGAACCAAGCATGAAAGGCACAGGACAAGAATGTGATTTCTTGAGAGGACTGGTATCTTCAGCTGGAGGTATGGGTGCGATGAACAAAAGACAGCAGGCAGCGAGCCTGGGAGCAAGGCAGAGGCCGTGAGGCCCCAGAAACAGCGGCGTAGGCCGAGGCTAGGGAACTCTGGGGGGCAGAGACAGGGGCGACGGGGACACATTGGGGGTTGGGCAGGATGGCGACGAGATGCCTCTGGAGGAAGGGCTGGAAGACGGCGAGACTGTCAGGATCTCAGTTTCTGTATTTATAGTTTACTGTTTTATTTTGAAATGTTTCTTGTTTTGTCCATTCCTGTCTTGTCTAGTTTACTTCCTGTCTTTAGTTTCCCTCCTGTCTGATTGTCTGATCGTGCTCACCTGTTGCCCCTGTGTCTCCTCCCCCTTCCCAGCTGTTTCTTGTCCTGTGATTACCCTCCTCTGTATTTAGTCTGTGCTTTCCTTTGTGTTCTTTGTCGTGTCGTCGTCATTGTTCGTCGTTGTTTACCTGTTCCCTGTAGAGATTTGGATCTCCCTAGTTAGCCCTCCATTTTCTACCAGTTTGTCTGCGTTTTTATTGTGATACATTTGCCTTGGACCTTTTCTGTATTTTTGTTATCAGCTTTTTCATAAATAAAAGCTCGCCTTTTGTTATCTGTTTGTAGCCCGGCCTCCTCTATTGGCTTCTGCACTTGGGTCCTTCCCCCAATCCTGACAGTACGACACAACCAAAAGATGGACCCAGCAGACAGCCTCTATGAGGTAACTTATAATTTAACTTGCCTAAAGAATGACTGTCGGTACGCCTCCAGTACAGAGGAGAGGCATGCCATCATGGCCGAGGCACGCATGGAGATATGTTCGAGGCCGTGGCTAAGAGACTTATTACCCGAGTGGATGGAGGAGTTTTTTGGAAGCTGTGAGGCAGAACTTGTTTCCTGCCACAGCTCCCCACTTGGAACCTTATGTGGACCCTTTTGTGGGCTCCCGCCTGGCTTTTGGAGGTCCGCAGAGCCTGCAACAGTCCATTAAGGGACGCAAAGCCAGGCGACCAGCCCGTGCTCCTGCAGCCAAGCCTCCTGCAGTCAAGCCGCCTGCAGCCAAGCCTTCTGCAGCCACGCCGCCTGCAGCCAAGCCTCCTGCAGCCAAGCCTCCTGCAGTCATGCTTCCGGCTCAAGTTCCGGCCCTAGCAGCCATGTGTCCAGGCCAAGCCCTGGCCGCCATGCTCCCAGCTGCAGTCCGGCCCACTCCAGCTACTCCTGTTCTGTCGGCGGCCTGGCAAGAAAATAAATCACCAGAACAGAACAGAGTTTTCCCGTTGCATCATTTGTATTGAACAAGCCATTTTCAAGTTTGGGCAGAGCTGAATGTACCTTAACATCTGGATAACTTGACAACAAATAAAAGGTAAAAGTATCAAACAAAACTAAAACAAACCAGAATGATAGGAGGGTAGCCAAGGGGAATCCAGACAGGCAGACAGGACCGGGAAACAAACGGAACTGGACCACAAGACAAACATGGGAATGGCAACGACACGACAAGGAACACAAAGGGAAGACAGAACTAAATACACAGGGACTAATCACAAGACAAGACACAGCTGGAGAGGGGAGGAGAAACACAGGGACAACACAATCAGACAATCAGACAGGAGGGAAAACACAGACAGGAAGCAAATGCAGAAATGACAGACAGGAGGGAAAACATTGCAAAATAAAACAGAAAACAAAACTCTATAATCATGAGTTGGAATTTATAAATATTTGTCTTGCCTACCTACGTTTGGACTATCAATGGGGACAATTTTGCGCATGAACATTTCTCTACAAACCCATTTGCTTATGTTAAATTGAAAAAGTGCTTTAGAGGCTACAGCAATTATGACAGGAAGTAATGTTTCGTTACAAAGTTGATATGTAGTAGATAAGAGCTCCGTAAATAAATGAAATGATGTCTAATCTAGGATTTCCTTACAGCTTATCTGTCTTTTCCTTTGTGATGCAGCTTTTTCCAACACACAAAGAGCAGGCAGATGAATACAGAGTGGCCCCCTCCCTCAGCCATGGTGGTGAGTGACATTAATTACTGGTGGTCTGCTCGTCAACACTCACCGCAGACTTGGTTGGACGCCCGGACTGACTTTCAGCTAGCCGGACGGTCAGCGCTTTGATGTGACAGAGAGAACACAGACTCACAGACTGACTCTCAGCCCAGTGTTCAAACAATACATCAGATACAGGGAGCTAACAACACCACTATCACACAGCCGGAGAGGAATTCCCTCAGGAGAGATTCCACTATTCATTCATTGATAAGCTTGTAGCGTATGTTTTATCCCTTGAATGAGTAAATTAAATGTGGGCGACACCACATGAATATTTTATATAGCCAGCTGTCCAAAAAAATGATGTGCTTAAACACAAAGTGACCTAGCTACTGATGTAACAAAAGAAAACCAATAATCAAACAATTCGCTTTCAACATAAAATGTTTCGATTTCTATTTTTCTAATATTCAGTCGATCAAACAAACAAATCATGGGGAGTGACTGAATGAGTGTGTGGGAGAGGCGAAGTCCTTTAGGTCCCATGTCACTCTGGAAATGGTCCAGTTAAAAAGTCTAATTCAGGGATTAGGGATGTTTGAAAGTAAAGTTCTGTTTAATAATCCAGAGTGTGTGTGTGTGGCAGGTTCAAGTGTCAAGTTCAAGAGGAGGGAAAATGATATCTGTGTAGTGAGAGCGACTTATCTGAGGGCGACTCACGCCAGAGTAGATCAGCGTAGTGCAGGTTTAACTGAGAAGGGGAAAGAGGAATGGTTTCCCCAACAGCTCAGTGAAGAAAATTCCCCAAAATAGCATGGTTTCTCTGAAGTCCTCCAGAATCCACTTTTTCTCTTGCTAGAAAATATATTCTTTTTGCCCAGCTGGCATGCAAAAAAAAAAAAGACGTAACCTTGAGCATTTACACCCCTCTTTATTCTTGTGGGATATTTTTTCATGTGTATGGGACATATGAAATAATAACATTAATCAAGACAGTGAGAAATAATGGTTAAAACCAAGGAATGGTGATTATGAGAGCTGGAGACAGTAAAAGGATAGCATGGTCGGGCCGTTATTAAAATTGACCTAGGTCAAAATGTCAAAACAACTTCTTATGTAATGACATCATCCGATACTGCACTTATTGGACTGTTACTGGGTTGAAAGAGAGGTAGACTACACACACACACACACACGCACATGAAAGCAAAACATCTGATAAGAAATGTCTATAAATATGAACTTTCATCCATCCATCCATCTTCTCCCGCTTTTCCGTCAGTGTCGCGGAGGTAACAGCTCCAGCAGAGAGCCCCAAACTTTCCTTTCCCTGGCCACATCAACCAGCTCTGACTGAGGGATTCCAAGGCGATCCCAGGCCAGCGAAGAGATATAATCCCTCCACCTGGTCCTAGATCTACCCCTCGGTCTCTTGCCAGCTGGACGTGCCTGGAACACCTCCCTAGGGAGGCGCCCAGGTGGCATCCTCACTAGGTGCCCGAACCACCTCAACTGGCTCCTTTCAACGCAAAGGAGCAGCGGTTCTACTCTGAGTCCTTCCTGGATGACTGAACTTCTCACCTTATCCCTAAGGGAGATGCCAGCCACCCTGCGGAGAAATCCCATTTCGGCCGCTTGTATCCGCAATCTCGTTCTTTCGGTTCTGACCCATCCTTCATGACCATAGGTGAGGATAGGAACGAAGATGGCCCGGTAGACAGAGAGCTTTGCCTTCTGGCTCAGCTCTCTTTTCGTCACAACGGTGCGGTAAAGCGACTGCAGTACCGCTCCTGCTGCTCCGATTCTCCGGCCCATCTCACTCTCCATTGTTCCCTCACTCGAGAACAAGACCCCGAGATACTTGAACTCCTTCACTTGGGGTAAGGCTTCATTCCCTACCTGAACAGTCCATTGGTTTCCTGCTGAGAACCATGGCCTCAGATTTGGAGGTGCTGATCCTCATCCCAGCCGCTTCACACTCGGCCACGAACCGATCCAGTGAGTGCTGAAGGTCACCGAACTGCAGACCCCCTCCTCCACGACTACGCCTCGAAATCCTGTCCATGAATATCACAAAAAGCCCGGCCACCAGACGCTCGCTGATGAGTCCTCCTTCTGGGCCTGGCTCCAGAAGGGGACCCCGGGCTTCCTCCGGGCCGGGTATCCTCGCTTCCAATTGTGTTTTTCATGAGGTCTTTTTGAACCAATCTTAGTCTGGCCCCTTACCTGAGACCAATTTGCCATGGGAGACCCTACCAGGAACACAAGGTTCCAGACAACACAGCCCCCAGGTTCATCGGGGCACACAAACCTCTCCACCACGATAAGGTGCTGGTTCTCGGATATGAACTTGAATAGTGTAAAAACAGTCGATTCCTTGGACCTGACTCGTGTTTGCTGTACTCTGTTGAATCTTCAGTAAACTCTATTCTATTGGAACTCTCTTGACTTGATTTAAAAAAAAAGTTTAATAAGTGTTAACATACTGTAGTGAGGATCTTGAAGACACCCGGCCCAATTTCAGAGGATTTTCCTCCACTTTCTCTCTCCCCGTTGAATGACATGCTGTCTTTTTTTCAGCAGCCCACAGGTGCCAATCATTCTCTTTATTGCTTTCCTCCAGTTTCTCCCTTTTTTACAGGGAAACTGTAGGATTGATTTTATTTCTCTCCTCTGTCATGCTACAAGCTTCAGAGGTATACTGTTCTGAGTCCCATCTGTAAGCAGTTGGGCAAAAAAAGTACTATGAACAAGTGCATGTTGCATCAGAAAAAAACATTTCTAGATAAATAAAAGTAATTACTGTTTAATACTAGTTAGCGTTGCAATGTTTAAGTTCAAATGCAGGACCCTGGGCCACTAAATAAGTCCAATCATATGATCTTTTTTTATAGAATACACTGTCACATAGAACCAAGGGGGGGGGGAGTGGTGTCCAATTAACGTGATGCAGGCCAGCAGCACAGGGCCTCCAGCTGTCCCTTTAATCTCCTAAAGATCTTAAGTCTGACACTGTGAAAACCAACCCGGCTTCTCCTCGCATCAAACTAACAGTGGCAATAGTTTGTTGCCCTTGCTTGCTTTTTCATTCTCGCTTAATTGAAATGCTAGACCGCTCCAGTAACATCGCTGTTTGCCGGGGTGTGAAGTAACTAAGTAAATTTACTCATGTACATATACTGTTCTTAAGTACAATTTAGAGGTATTTGTACTTTACTTGAGATTTTCCATTTTATGGGACTTTGTACTTCCACGCCACTACAATTCAGAGGTAAATGTTGTACTTTTACTCCACTACATGTATTTAATCCCTGTAGTTACTTTACAGATCTGGATTAATGATGGTAAATATGATCAGCCCTTAAATCAGACTTTAGTTCACCTGGAGTAAATCCAGCAGCTACCCTGCAGTATACAAAGCCGTTACATTTGTAGAGTATCATGTGTTATTAGCACATTGTACATTCATCACCTGACCAGTTAGCTAATTTGGTCAAAACTATGTATTTTTGTAAAAAATCTGAAAGCAATTAAGTATTTTCCTACTTTATAATATAAATTATATTATAATTATATACCTTAGTGTGCTACTTTTCAGAGTTTAAAATCACGTGTGTTTATTAAAATAACCAAGGCTTTGGTGGTTTGATGTGTGTGCTTTTATTGTATTGTTTATTTTCTATCTTCTTTCTCTTTCTGACCTAAATCCATGTTCTAATGATTGTACATGGTACACTCATATGTGCACTATTGCTCAGAAGGATAATAATCTTGTTCCTCCAAAAAACAACTGGAGAATATTTTTAAAAATGTTTAATGGAACCTTGAATTCATAATCTCATCAAAAACATGGAAAATAATGTTGGTTTTTCTCAAGTGAATGTATTACAGCGCTGCAATAGGATTTAGGAAAATATATAAATAGGCCCCTAGTTATTTATATTTTTAGCAGCTATTTGATTCTTCCAACTCCTGACACAGCGCACATATGGCACCTTTATTCTCAGGCCCTAAAGCACACTGAGGTGCTGTGACTATCCACACACTGATCATGACCAGCAGGTGGCCCTCACAATTGCTAAGTGTTCTGGGGTGCCTGGTTAGATCAGGGGGCGTCCTGTCCCCTCTTGTACTGAGGGCCCTGGATTTTAAGTATTTTTCACTTTCAAAGAAAATACCTTCATTTAATTGAACACAATTGTTGTTCATGGAATAGTCCTAACACGGCATCCACGTCCACAAAGCAAATGTTCCTCTAAAGCCTAGCCTTGTTAGCAAATAATAAGTAGCCTACAAGAAGTCTGTTTTAAATGTTATAGTGTGTACACTGAACCCTTAACATGAAGAGTTATGGCAGTATCCGATCCGCTGTTTATTGGCCCTGAGGCTGTGCAAAATAAATCCATACCATAGTCATTACACATCGTTTCATTTTCAACACACGATGCAACACAATGCAATACATTTATTAAAACATATTCAGTGAATTGTCTATTTAATTGAGAACAAATACAGCCTTAGAAATGAAACATTATGTATGAATAGGGTTGAGTCTCGTCATGTTTCTTATTTGTCCGATCATGCTCCAGGTTAAAGGTTAGTCATGTTTCATGTTTTGTTTAGTAATTTTTGTCTTGTCTCTCACTTCCTGTTTTATTGGTACTCACCTCATGTCTCATTCCAGGTCTCTTGACCCCGTCATTGTGTGTGTCCCTGCCCTGGTCCCCCGCCCCTGATTGTTTCCACCAAATAGAATTTGTTTTATCTGCTCTGTCGATTTACAGAATATGATTTCACATGGTTAAATAGAGTTAACTTTCAAATCGTTTGACCCAAAAATTGTACCTAACTTATACTTACTGGATTTTAAGATCGTCTTGAACCTTTTGAAGAAGTTCTGAAACCTCCTCCTCAGTGAACCCTGGCTTCATCCCAACACTCAGAGAATCAGAGGCACTTTCATTTCATTCTTTTTTATTTCAAGGAACTTTGCTTCATACAAAATGTTTAATGTAGAAACAACTGCAGACTTCAAAGTCCGAGCAACAAACATAAAATCAGGCGAACAAACATCTCTGTGAATCCTGAGAGCCAAAGGAGGTGTTCCAGCTCTGCTGCGCGGGACCTGTCAACATGTTCAATACTGTTGATCATAGAAACCCCACAGTTTATATCAAATATTAAAAATCAACAACAAAATAACACGTGGTATCTAAAAGTACTAAGTAGTCTACATGCACATATATTATCAGAACATGCAAACTCTTTAGATTTTCTCAGGAAAAGCCACATCTAGACTGCCGGTAGAGGAAAATAAAAGCAATTGGATCGCTCAGAATGTTTGGCCCCCGGTTGGTCCAGACTTGGGCACAAGTACATTTTTTAAAACTCAATACAGAGGTCGCATAGTAGGTACATGTATTTGTATCCATTAAGTGTGAAAAATCTCTAAAGTAATTAAACAATCTGCAAAAGAAGTTCTGAGAGGAAAGTGAGAAAAATAAGACCTAGTAGAGATCCATTTGCTAATGGTGTTTCCCGGTCAATTACATGTTTTATTTTTCATGTGAGTGAGTGATGTAACATTACTGCCATGTCTTGATGACACACCATATATTGTGTGTGCCTGTGAGAACAGATGGATGCTTTTAGTCCTTAGCAGATCATGCTGCACATCAGCCTGCTGTGGCTGGAAGGAAGATTTTTATGACACACACAAGTTTTTTTACAGATGGAAAAAAACCCAACTCACATTAAGTAAAAAACAGCCTCGATCAGAATGAGAAAATGCCATTTGTTATTTTCTCATTCGCCTCACAGTGCGCCTGTAAAAATATGTCTGTAAAAGAAATCTTGTCTTTAAGAAAAATGAATCACTTTGAAGGGATCACAGTTCATAAATAAACCTTTTATTGTGATCTAAAAGGACCCCCCCCCATTCTGAGCAATGAGATTTGCCTTTGATATTGTCGTAGTGGGTAAATGTTATGCATGCAAATATATGTATAAAGTTTCTGAAATCCTCAATATTCCATCTGTTCCTTGTTTACACTTTGTGCCTTTATTCATTTTAAGTCTTCGTTGTTTGCATGTTTTTTTCAGAGTATTTTCTACAAAACATTTGGTCACAATCATGCTGAGGCCTGGATCTGAAGGGACAGCATGTAAAGCTACAGAAAGGATGGGGATGGTTGCTCTTGTTGCATAGCCCTACTCTCTCGTCCTCAGGTGTGTGTACCCTGTAAGTGTGTGACTGTGGTTCAACAGTTCTCAACGAGCCAATCAGCTGCTGCAGAGGCTCAAATCCCCTCCTTCCTTCAGATTGCTGTGATGTGAAAGCGCAGCAATACATTTCACAGAAGAGAATGTGATGCCCGTCAATTGTATACATCTACTGCGACTGCCAGATGTAGAGATCGGACAGTTTACAAGTATTTCTCTTCAAACTGGAAGCAGTGATCATTCGGGAGCAGGTCCGCCAGTAGGACCACTCACAGGCTGACATCATTTGTCCACCAGAGAGCATTAATGTACTGTCCTACCCTGCCCCAGGTCCTGCAGTACGTCATACATATACGACTAAGAGGGCCAAGCATGAAGAAATAATATGCACCATTTATTTAAGTTTTTGCAAGAATCAAGTTAAAATTTGAACACATACTTTAAGAGTATGTGATTCTAAATGATGTAATAATGTCACACTTTCAAAATGTGATTTATACTTAAACTTTGATCTTTAAATGTGAAGTTCATTTTCAATATCTTGACTTATTCTCAAAATGCAAAAACATTATCTTTCTGCTCTACTTTTTTCCTCCAGTCTGACAATTTTAACTTTATTCTTGTCATTCCGACACGTTGAAAAATGTATTAAATTCCACTCACTTTGTCTTTATGCCTGGGCCTTCTACCATTTCATTTATCAATTACATTTAGTCCTTACATCACAAATCAGTCTCCAGCCCTATATTACTTTGCAGATAATGTTAAAGAAATAGATGTAGTTTATCATTTTGTTCCGTTAGGTAATGTTATGCTTAAGCAACACCTCAACACCTCTTTATCAATGTTCCTCCTTCAGCTTCTTTAGGACTCGTCTCTGAACACACCCATCATTTGCTTCTTTATTTTCATACTGTCAGTTCATTCATACTGATGAAGTTCATTTTAAAAAGTTGATTGATATTATATGCAAAAGCCGTTTGTTATTCTGTGCACCTTACATTTAAAGTGCCATCTTGTAACGACGGCGAACATTGTTACTTGTGCAAAGTATTGTCCATTTACTCCCATCATCACATCTTTCAGGTTTCTTTCTGTGAATATGCAACACACACACACACACACACACTGCCTTCGTATGCAGTATGGAATGGGACAAAGCTAATGATGCTATTGTATTGTGGTTTGTTTTCTTCTGCTGCGGGTCGTCACTCTCTGTCATGGTTCCTCTCCGTGGGAACATTACAGACTGGCAGCTCGAGGAGAACTCCTTTAGACCGACACCAGAGCCTGATGCTTGCAATATCTCAGTGGGGCATCACAACATCCAGTTTTTGAAAAAATACAACAAACAGGACCTCCAGTACAAATGGAACAGCTGAGCCATTTTGTAATCCACACACACACACACACACACACACACACACACACACACACACACACACACACACACACACACACACACACACACACACACACACACACACACACACACGCACACAGCCCAACTTGACTCAAATAACACTACATAGATCCCCCTTTGCTACTCTGGGTCTGAATCACAATGCACACTCAGCTGACCCACACACTTAGCTAGCACACCCTGACCTGCTCACCAGGACCCAGGCCTCTCTCCCAGTGTGTTACTGGCCCGTTACACTGTAGTTTAAAGTGTTGAATGCACGCATAATGTTTCCACAAAGCTGACTCTTGCTCCTCCTCCCCCTCCGAACATGATTTTGTGGTTTATCAAAAGCAAGAAAAACAATCTTCTTCCATTTTCTCCATTCCTGCCCTTTAAGCACACAGCAGGTAGACTTCTGTTCTTGCAGATAAGGCTTTCTGTACAACATGTTTTCCTGCACTGCTACATAAAGAATGAATCTACTCCAGTGAGGATGCATTTGAAAACAGTTGACATTGCATCTTTTTTTTTCTACAGTATATCTAGAAGGATAGGCACTTTGTCTTAAAACATTGCAAAGAAGTCTGTAAGAAACATTACACCTGAAACAATGGCAAGCAGTTCACATTAACCTTTGTTTTTCATGTCATATAAAAAAATGTCCACAATGCAAAAGAAATAAAATAAAATCCACAAGGACATTTTTATAGAAAACAAACAGTCCGTCATGTACGAAGCGTCTCTTTGACGGACAAAACAATCGGCGCCGCCTGTACGACGGCGCCTGTCTGCTCCACTGACCCAAAGGGAATGTCACAAAGGATTAGGCGTCATCATGGAATGGTAAAGTCCTAAACTAAAGAACAACACAGCTGTTTGTACACTGCCATGCTTTCACTCACTCAGTTACTCATGTTGTCCTGCTTCCATCACTTGCAGCTCCATTTCTTTATGCTGAAACCCCCATATTCACTCTCAGATGCTTCCAGGCCTGCAGATAGAATCAATACTACTATAGCTTGAAGCCTGTTCCATGTGTTGTGCTATTGGCTGTCATTTTGAAGTTTGATGAGGTGACTTCTAACCTGTGGATAGATTCTGTGAGAATTTAGACATATTTATATTATAATGCAAACGTTGTGTCTCTCCCATGATGCTGTTTGTGATGCTGCGCCACATGTTCTAACACTGTGTGTAAGCAGCGATCCACAGCAGGGGTGTCCAAACTACGGCCCTCAGTCAATTTACAAAGTATAATGAAATTTGTGCTTGTCTTATACTGTACTTCTTAAATATACATGTAAACAGATATAACACAGTAGTATTCATGTGTTAATAAGCCCAAAATAAATTCCATCAATTAAAGATGAAAACATGTTCTAACAAATCTTAGTTGATAACTTATATTGTAAATAAAAAGCTTGACATATACCCTTCCTATTTCCTCTTATTATAAGCAATCAGAGGCTTCTGTTTTAAAGGGATGAGCTTCTAAATATATAAAGTAAACCCTATGGAGAGGTTTGATGTAGGGTGTTTTCTTTTCTTAAAGCAAGTATCAAGCATCATTTAGCTACATTGAATTGATTTTGCTAACTTATAACTTACCTCTCCTTAAGTGAGGGGCCCAGCCCTTCATATGTTTTGCTGTATGTGGCCCTCATTGCAATAAGTTTGGACCCCCCTGATCTACAGTCATGAGCAGCAATAACCTCATGGAGCTCCCTGCCACAGTCACGCTTTAAGCTTGTAAACTTTATAAAACCATAACTATATGTCTATGTTGTATTCACAGGTTGTTGTGCTACCCCCAAATAATAATGCAGTTTTAGGTTTTGGAACATTGCCGTTTGTAAAATTAGGCCAAATGAGGCACGTGTCTTTGCTACTCAGTTATCACACACACATGAGCAAAGTATTCATCATCACTTTTGCAGATATGAAAGCCATCAGCAGGTCTGGTAGTTTATTTGAATCCTCCGGTCTGTTCTTTACAGTCTGTGTTTCTCTTCAATAGGGTCAATATGGCGGTGTCGACAGAACACTGAAGCCAAAGCGAGGACAGCTGCTGTAAGACATCCCATATAAAGCCTACTCTTTCATGTGTCTTTTCATAAAGAGGACACTTTTTTGTTCACATTCAAATATTCTAAGCTTTCCCCCGGTGTGGGTGTTCTCCCTCCCCTTTGCTCTCAGTTAGGATCAAAACACAGCATGGAACACACACATCGACAATGTAAACTCAAACCTTCAAAGAAGATGATAAAACTCATCACAGCTCCTCAAAGATGCATTCAGAAGGGTTAAAGCCATGCTAGCACCATTCGTCCTCCTCTGCCTCCTGGTAATATCTGGGGGCACTGACCCCAGAGCCAGGGCTGCTGCTGCCCCCGGAGCTGAAGTGGAACCCGTTGGGCACCGCAAGGTTCTGCTGCGGAGCAGGAAGTGCGTCTCCTATGATGCGAGGAAGTGCGGTCCGAGATGAGCGTCCGGCACGGGGGCTGGGCGACCGTGAAACCGCATCCTGAAAGACGTCCAGCTGGTCCCGGAGGCTGCCATAGAGGTTGCCCGGGGCCTCGCTGTGGCCCCGTCCCAGGAATGGCTCAGAGCTGATACGAGTGACGGGGCAGGGGAGGTGGTGGGAGCCGCTGTGCCGCAGGGCGTTGTGCTCCGACAGGCCGCGGCTCAGCCGGCCGGGACTCAGAGAGGCCTGGCCGGACACAAAGTGCACAGGAGAGGAGTCGGCAGTCTTGTAAGCCACCCCGGGCCGCGGGGTGAGGGGAGTCTGTGGGAGCAGCCGACGTCCACGGCTTGACGTTCTAGAACTGGAACTCAGTGCCACTGGGCCGCCTTTATCCCAACCACTGCCCTAGATGAAAATTGAACAAGCAATTTGAAGTGATAGAACGATGAGGAAATAAAGTAAGAGAGGAAAGGGACAGGGCCGTGGGGGCCGGAAGAAGGAAAGGAAAAACACCAAAATGTGATGACACGAACAATGACGGAGAAAATCACGAGAAGATAGAAGGAAAGAAAAGGACTTGTGGAAAGGTAAAAGACAAATCAGATGGAAATGATGAAAAGAGAAAGAGGGGAAAAGAAGGGAACGCCATGAGAGACTGAGAGAGAACAGGAAGCAGCAGAGCATGCAGCCAGAGCGCAGTCATACTTCCATCAGTATTATTCTGTCTCCTACACTTCCTCCTCCACATCCAGCACTCTGCTGTGGATCATCATCATCAGTCAGTGTCAGCAGTGGTGTAAACTAACTAAGTACATTTAATTAAATACTATATTAATGAATGATGGTAAATATGATCAGCCCTTAAATCAGACTTTAGTTCACCTGCAGTAAATTCAGCAGCTACCCTGCAGTATACAAAGCCATTCAAACTAGCTGCACCTTTACCAGCTCTGAGAACACTTTAATGATCAATAATTATAAAACATATCAGAGATATTATTCTGAAATGGACCAATCAAACAATGACTACTTTTACTGTCGCTACTTTAAGTACATTTAGATGAGAATTGGGGCTGTCAGTCGATTAAAATAGTTAATCGCACTTTATTTATCTGTTCTAAATGTACCTTTTTAAAAAGGATATTTTCTAGTTTTGTAGGTGGATAAATATGATTGCTTTATAATTAATCGTAAATTATGTTTATAATAAATAAACAGTGTTTCTTTATTATAAGTTGTAATGTTATAATTATTAATAATGTAATTATATTTATTCAAGACAGTAACATCATTGTTATTGCAACAATCTGCGAGGAAGTTATGAATCTTTTTTACAGTGTCGGCTCTCCAAGGCTCTAAGAAGGTCGTTTTGACTCTAGCAGAGCCTCATCCTGCACAGTGTTCACTGACCTACAGTCTGTAGCCACCATTTAGCTATTATGCTGTCCTCTGTGGGGTCTCTGAATCAGCGCTATGCTTGGTTCCGTTAAAAGGAAGGTGCGTTAACGCCGTTAATAACGCCTTTAACTGACAGCCCTACTGAGAATACTTTCTACTTTCACTGGAGGAACATTTTGAATGCAGGACTTTTACTGTGACAGAGTATTCCTACACTCTGGTACTTCTACTTTTACTCAAGTGCAAGACCTGAGTACTTCTACTTTTACTCAAGTACAAGACCTGAGTACTTCTACTTTTACTCAAGTACAAGACCTGAGTACTTCTACTTTTACTCAAGTACAAGACCTGAGTACTTCTACTTTACTCAAGTACAAGATCTGAGTACTTCTACTTTTACTCAAGTACAAGATCTGAGTACTTCTACTTTTACTCAAGTACAAGATCTGAGTACTTCTACTTTTACTCAAGTACAAGATCTGAGTACTTCTACTTTTACTCAAGTACAAGATCTGAGCACTTCTACTTTTACTCAAGATCTGAGTACTTCTACTTTTACTCAAGTACAAGATCTGAGTACTTCTACTTTTACTCAAGTACAAGATCTGAGTACTTCTACTTTACTCAAGTACAAGATCTGAGTACTTCTACTTTTACTCAAGTACAAGATCTGAGTACTTCTACTTTTACTCAAGTACAAGATCTGAGTACTTCTACTTTTACTCAAGTACAAGATCTGAGTACTTCTACTTTTACTCAAGTACAAGATCTGAGCACTTCTACTTTTACTCAAGTAATTTTGATCAGGTTCCACACATGTGTGAATCAATATTTTTCTAATTTATATTCCGAGCAGCTGCAATAGATTTAATACTTGCAAGTGTTTTTCGATCTACTCTAGTGGAGTTTCCTCCCTTTCTGAGGGGGAGCAGTGAAGAGGAACTCCCCTCCCCCTGGTGTAATGCATGTCTATCACCTTGTTTGTCCATACTCTCCAAGCTGATGCCCCCACCCCACCTGCTTGTTGCTGGTGTCCTGCCCCTCGCTGGGGGAGGCGGCACAGCTAGTGGTGGCAGACTTAGTGTGGCAGTGTTCCCGGCTGCAGTAGCGGTCGCAGGAGTAGTAGCGCTGCTTGTCAGCGGAGGAGTGGTGCTTCCTGTCGTGGGAGCGGCCGCGGTCGTGGGCTCGCTCCCTGGAGGCCGCCGGGTCAGACTCCAGCTCTCCTGCTGCACCTGAAGAGGTCAATAGAGCAAGGTCATGCATTTTGTTCATTTAATTGGCCATCGTACCTTTACTGTCTTCACTTTAAAAATGAGATTAGGCGCACTTTTTGAGGTTCCTGCAAGTAAGACATTCTATACGAAATCAAACGAAGTATACATTTAATCTGGAAGTAATACCCACTGAACATTTATTTAATAACATTACAGTACATGCAGAGGCGGTTCTAGACCAATTTTACTGGGGGGACCAGGCTGGGACCAGTTATTTTATGAGAGGGGCCAAAGACAGTATAAAGTGATTGCGTGAAATAAACATAAAACACAGTAATTGGTATGTCTGTACGGTATTTATTTCAGAGACTTTAAGTTAAGGTTGTTTCAGTATCAGCACGGTTCATTAGTTCTTTTTTAAAATTTACAATCCTTGTTTTATTACAATTTTAAGGGGTCCGATAACAATGCCAAGTTACATTATTTCCGCTTATCACGCCACTTCTATAGTCAATAAATAGTAATATTATAAACTTTTCTTTGGGAGGGGGGCCACACGGGGGTTCCATGTCAGTGTTACACTGCCCCTGTTGCCCCCCCCCCCCCCCCCCCCAGAATCACCCCTGAGTACATGGCAATCAGTATACAGCCGCCGAAAAAATGAAGAGACCACTTAAGCATTATCATTTCCTCTTGTTTTATTATTCATAGGTTTGTCTTTGAGTGAAATTATTATTATTATTATTATTTTATTGTATTCTATAAACTACTGACAAAATGTCTCTGTGTTGAAATTAAACAGATACTGGAATGAATGCCATACATGTGAAGATAAAAATGTAAGAAAAACTTGGAGTGGTCTCTTCATTTTTTACGTAGCTGCAGTGAGGCGGGGCTGAGGCTCGATGTAAATCCTGAAAAGCTGATCCTTGCAAACGTTGGCTCAAGACCTTAGGGTAGAGATAGATGAAGATACAAGGACAAATATTTGAGAACCCCAATAACATATCTATATTTAATAAAACAAAGGCGCTACAATCTAGGGCGTTACATTGTCTTCAGATATTACCTCAACTCAGGAATAGTTGACAGGACACAAAGAAATCAGCTTTATGTGTGAAGTGCATTACGGAAGTGGGTCGTTTTTTTTTTTGTTGATACTGTGCATATTCAGGATTTCTGGGTGAATGTTGTTTCAAAATTAATTTTATTTTAAAGAATTGGGTACTTGTGGGTTATCTGTCACCACTTTTTGTTTTTGCCACTGTAAGAACTGCAAGCAGCAAACTGGACTCCGCACTGCGAACCGGCTGTCAAACTCACACCCTAAATTGGTCACTGCGCTTCGCTTCTTATACGCCTGGTGCTGAAACATCCTCCGTCACATGGTGCGAATCCGAACTGAGAATTGGGAACAACTGTGTGATCGACTGGAACAATTACATGAGAGAGGTCTGCGTCAACATCTAGCCAGCCCAGAGCAAACCAAGATCGGATAGGC
Source organism: Eleginops maclovinus (assembly GCF_036324505.1). Taxonomy (NCBI): domain Eukaryota; kingdom Metazoa; phylum Chordata; class Actinopteri; order Perciformes; family Eleginopidae; genus Eleginops; species Eleginops maclovinus. The sequence goes on along the minus strand of NC_086360.1, from coordinate 2,184,254 downwards.
GAAGGAATAGTGGTTGAGATCGATGAGTCTGGATTAATGTTTGTTATTTTGAGAAATTAAAATAATTTAAGAAACAAATTGCATATTTTTGTGAAAATGGCGACATGATAACACACGTGTATTTGTGAAGAACTTGGAAAATGTAATTAAAAAGTGGCGACAGATAACCCACAAGTACCTACCAAGAATTGGATTTGGCACCACTTTGTCTTCTTTAACGAAGACCACAATTGAGAATTAAGCAGATTTATTGGAAAAATAAAATGAGTTATCCTATGCTGCCTGTACAGTAAGAGCATATTACTAAAAGGACCTCGAATAAACCACCCACAGTCTCAGAGTGGCATAAAATCATTTTTGACCTTTTCCCCATGGAATATTTCACATAAAAAGAGGCAAAAGTTGAGTGTTGTACGGTGTGGACTCGACTTTCCTGCAATATGTTTGGCCTTGAATATCCAATAATTATTGACTGCTCTTCCAAGGCTAAGGAATGATGGCTGAGCTCGATGGGGAGGCACTGATGACGTTATGTCTTATTATATTCATTTTGATTTACCTAACATTAAAGTCCCATAGCAATTCAGCATCTGGACACTGAGGGTAGCTGCTGTGTTCATCAGAGCTGAAAGGGCTCTCTTCAAAGCAAATATTACAAAGAGTGATAGCATTCAGACCTGTGATGGAAACACAAGTTTATAACATAGGAACTCCACCTCCCCTTCTAATTCTATCCACACACTATTCTGAACACAATGTATTAATGCCAGGCAACGCGACAGTCAGCTCCCCCTGCCAAAACTGGGTCAGCACGAACATATCTGGTCCTCCTGAGAGGCTGGGAGGGTTTAATATTCATCTTGTGCTGCTGCAGGAAGGTTACATAAGATACACTTTATGGATTCCAATTTAGGAATTGTTTCCACACATTGTCACAGCAGCATAGATAAGACATTGCAAATGAATGAACAATAAAAAGTACATATGACCGGTAGAAGTTAGGCAAAATATGCAAACCCACAGACTTTGCTTTGGTAAAACATGTGGACCTAAATAAGACAGTATTGGACCCTGTTTGAAGTTAGTAAGAGGCAGGGTTCGACAGGGTGTCAACACTGACAAGTCAAACACCCTGACTTGTCAGTGTTGAGGAACAGAATATGTATTGACAATGCATGTACTACAGGCTACATCTGAGGCATGAGGCGGAGCAAGTGGACTCTGGAGGACATGCTTGATAGAAAAGGGCAAGGCCCAGACGAGGGCATCAGTGGCGGAAGTATCTAAGTACATTTACTCAAATACTGTACTTAAGTCAAATTTTGAGATATTTTTACTTGAGTATTTCCATTTTGAATGCAGGACTTTCACTCTGGTACTTCTACTTTTACTTATGTACAAGATCTCTGCTTGTAATGTGGGCCAGTCAGTTTAGCATGTTAGCAAGTTACCATTAGCTAATATTAACATAAAAGCACAAAAGCACACCTCAGACTGATTTTATATTTGCAGGAGCTTGGTGACCAAACCAACCAAAGAGAGGTCAGAGGATCACCAAAATGATTACAATACATATATAAGAAAAACACAATACATGCCATATTGTGTCTGTGCTAAACAGCATAGCCAGAGGTAGTAGAAGTACTCAGACAGTTACTTAAGAAGAATTAGAAGCACCAGAGTGTAGGAATACTCTGTCACAGTAAAAGTCCTGCATTCAAAATGTTCCTCCAGTGAAAGTAGAAAGTACTCTCTTCAAAATGTACTTAAAGTAGCGACAGTAAAAGTAGTCATTGTTTGATTGGTCCATTTCAGAATAATATCTCTGATATGTTTTATAATGATTGATCATTAAAGTGTTCTCAGAGCTGGTAAAGGTGCAGCTAGTTTGAATGGCTTTGTATACTGCAGGGTAGCTGCTGGATTTACTGCAGGTGAACTACAGTCTGATTTAAGGGCTGACCATATTTACCATCATTAATCCAGATCAGAAAGTAACTAAAGGGACTAAATACATGTAGTGGAGTAAAAGTACAAAGTAGCAAAGAATAAAATACTCAAGTAAAGTACAAGTACCTCCCCCAGGCTGTAACAGAGGGTTTTTCCTCCCTTCAGCTCAGACTGCCCTACAGAGAGGCTGCCCGTATATTACCTGTCTGTCAGTGTGTGTTATCCCTCGATGAAGAGCGTGTGAGGAGCTGCATAGTGAAACCAGACTCAGGTGAACATGCTGATCTGTATCAGACCAGCGGGGGGGGGGGGAGGTTATCCCTCATGCTGGAACACTGTTGACGTGCTATGACATACTTTACTCGAAGGGAAGAGTGATGGAAGGTGTGTTGTTCTATAGTCATGTTTGCTTTTGTCAGCAAACATGACTATTAATTAAGATTAATTATAATGTCATGTAATATTCATTTATTGATTATTGTTTTACAATTGTTGTGCTTTATTTTTTATTCTTACGCTCAACACTATAAATAATCAATACTTAATGGATTATTTGATTTTAATAAAGATCAATTTATTATAGTGAAATTTTCTTGTTGGTTTCCTTTTAGGCTACTTGCATTGTTCTTTTTCAGATATCTACTTTTAATGCAGTAGGTGGACACCTGATTTATTACAACACAAACAGTGTTTGCTTAAACTCGTATATTAAACTAAACTCGCCTATACTGTAGGTCTAGCCTACATTTAAATGACACATTTTTGATCCTGTTTTTTCTTTTCTGAGGTAACATTGAAGTAAACAACATCGTATTGTTATTTATTTTCTCTTGTCATTTCTAGCATTTGATATTGAGGTAATCCAAAAGTAACAGAAAGTAATCAGATTACATTACTTTTGTATAGGGATACTCAGATTAGGTTACTTATTAACATTGTTTTTTACTGGTAACTAGTTGCTAGTAGCAGAGCAGCAGCTCAGCTGAGCAAAAAGCCCCGAGCGTCTAGGCTGGCTCGGTCTGAACACATTGTGAATATAAAGTTGTGTGTGAGTGAGTGTGTGTGTGTGTGTGTGTGTGTGTGTGTGTGTGTGTGTGTGTGTGTGTGTGTGTGTGTGTGTGTGTGTGTGTGTGTGTGTGTGTGTGTGTGTGTGTGTGTGTGTGTGTGTGCACTCTCTACTGTGTGTGCTTACCAGCAGAGCCGGGGGGTTGTCCCCCTAGAGGGGTATCCAGAGACCTCTGTCTCCTCTCTCTGTCTTTGTCTCTTTCCCTGTCTCTGTGATGGTGGCAGCGGTGGTGGTGGTGGTGGTGGACTCGGTCCTGGCTGGGCTTTTCCAGGGTGTAGTCCCTCAGGTTGACCTCCTGGGGCCGCTGTGGGGCCACAGTGGAGGCTGAGCGCTTCATAGGGCTCTCATCAGGGACAGACTGAGGGACAGAGAGACATTTCTAAGATATCTCTAAAATCTAAACTGACAATAAATACTTAAGACTGGTAGTTTCAAACTACCAAGACTATATCGAAGTAAAACACACTCACAAATAGAAGTTTACAGTATTTGTTACCTCTGCCACAGAACACAAAACATCTTTTTTGTAAAAATAAAATCATCTAGGCATCACATTTCTTTAAACAATCTAAAATTGACCCAAATTCTAGCTTTGACAAGTGAGGAGAAAACAGGAGAAACTTCCTTCCCTTTCCTTCCTTCAACTTTCTTTTTTTCTACTGCTGTATTTTGACAGTTTGGATTCCCCTGTTAAAGATTAACAGCTGCCACTAAGGGGTGTCATTTCTTGGAGCCAAAGCCCAGGATAAAAGCATCTTTTGAACACCTAATCATTTAAAAACAAGTTCAAGGACATTAAAAATGACATTTAGTCTCTCGCATTCAAAGAAACAGCAATACAGTTCCTATTTTGTCACAGAAAGGGGTGTGTGTTTAAAATAAATAAATAAAATAAAACAGATATTAAAGCTTTTACAGATATAATGCAATGCAAGACTCTCCTTTGTAAATGTGATTTTTTTACAGGTGGTTTTTCATCTTTCATCCAGCAGCAAGTTGTTATGTCTCCATCTTCACACTACACCGCGTTCTAGAACATTACAGGGAAAGTGTGGATGTTCTGAAGTGGGTACAGAAGAACCTACAGGAGCACCAGCATGGAAGCTGAGCACTGTGGGCAGGGGCCATCCTCAGACAGAAAGAACACACTGATGTTAAAGTGAATGCTATATTTGGAACATTTTCACTTTAAAGCGCTGAGGTGTGATGGAAACTCCTGGAGCAATGGAGACTCAGAGAGATACGGGGAGAGCTGGAACTTTGATTGCAAACACTGAAGGTTTATTCTGAAGTTAACGGCCAGAGAATTGACAAGACATTTGCTGCAGCCACGAGCTGACAGAGCAGTTGCCCGACCAATTCTGAAGATCTCTACTGCAGTCTGAGGTTTTAACTAGTTCAGAGTGTGTAATCAACATTCCTCATTAGCGAGACTACACAAACATGGATCCTAAATCTAACTACAGCAGTCGCACATTATATAACAATGTACGTCAGGGAACCTACGTTCCAGATAAGAGGGGCTTCTAGACGTCCCTGAACAATCAACTATCTCAGGTCAGCTTGTGCTCGGTCATAGACTGGCATCAACAAACCGCCCTAGCTGCCCCTCCTTAAAGGAGATTACAGCACCCCGAAGGCCAAAGACCTATGCCATGGCAATAGAGACAGGAAGGAGAAAATGAGGAACTAGGTCAAAGGTTAAACACCTAAGCAAATATTCCCTAACATGAGGCAGAAAACCATCACCTGAAGGGAAGTAAAACAACTGTTTCTCTCAATGAAGTCTGGGGAGTAGAAGAGATAACAGCTTCAGTCTGTGGAAAAGTCTGACAGCAAGATGAAGCGGTGGAAATATTGTGATGTTTACACTGTGATATACATCTGTTTAGGTGTTTAAACATACCGTATATTTTGCTGTTGCTCCCCATCAATAGCTGTACATTGCTTATCTTCTGTGCCTCTGACCATGTCTGTTTATCTAGTCAGAATATCTCTTTACACTATAACACATGCTCAAAAAGTAACAATGCAGTGAGATATAGGGTCTTCCTTTTAGACAATGCATCTTAAGTATGTTGTTAAGTCAGACTCTTGAAAACATCTTACTAGCTCAGATGAATCACGTTGTTTTTGTCACAATGTTTTTAAGCTGCTGTGGTATTTGCAAAAGAAGAAATAAATCTTACTAGATGTTAGAATTTTTTTTTGATGGAAAACCACCAACAACATCAGAAAAGGTTTTGAGCGTTTCTGGATTATTTTGTAACATTTTACCAGGATAGTTGCTCCCTTTTTGGTAAATCTTCTAATAATCTTCTTTTTTTTTATGACTGCCCTCGGGTCCAACTTCCTGCCAAACCCTGAAGGTATGTTTGTTGTTTTTTTAAATGCTGTGCCTATTTCAGTGTTATATAACTCACTTATTATAATTGATTTATTTTATTTTCTCTACCATACTTCCTCTACAGTTTGTGATGCTTTGACATCTAAACTCAATAAAGTTTTATCTTTTTGTATTTTAAAATGTTTTGAGGACATTCTACAATTACATCCAATCACTGTAACCCTTATTTATTTCTGTGTGAACCAGAAAAAATGTTTTAAGCACTTACAGTTGAGGAAACCACAGGCCACTGACACATTCAAGAAGGGCCTAAAAACCTTTCTTTAAAAAAAAGCCTTCTATTAATTGTTTTGTTATGTCCCTTATTAATGAAAGGTGCTTTACAAATAAAATCTATTATTATTATTAACAAAGGGAATTTAGGTTGGCGGCTTTTCAATCAGCTGTCTGTAGTGAGGAGCTGACCTGGTCCTCTCACACGACATGTGCCGTCCTGCTGTTATGCTTTTAAGAGTTCACCTGACCAGAGAAATCGCTACAAATTCAAAGTGTGTGGCATGATGTGTGGCGGTGTGTACATACAGCCAGCTGGATCCCTGGAGAGTGGCGTGAGTGGCTCCGCTGTTGGGCAGAACAGAGATAAAGTGCAGACAGACACAGAGAAAGAATGTCAGAGCAAGTGGAACATCAGCCAGGATCAACAACAGCTACAGTTTACTGTGTCAGACATGTCCAAATCCTTTACAGAAAGCCACTCTGTATTGATCTATTAAGCAAGCCATAGATTCATTTGTGAGGGGGAATGTCCTCTAAAGCATGCTCTGATTGTAGTTAGTACAGAGCAGGTATTTGTAAATCATTGTCTAAAATTATCATCTTTTTGATTCAGGACTTGTTGTGTGTCAGACATTTGATATAGCCCACACACAGTGGCTTTATGTATAAGTTCATAATCCAAAAATATAAATTTAAGTGTTCATAAATCATTCTTCAAATGAAGGTCCTGCATTTATAGCAGCAAAATGTACACTATATAGCAAATAATAAATGTACTGTTAATGTGTTTGGACAACCCATTCACTTTAGACTGTTTGATTACTGATTAGTAAACATGGAGCAGAGTAATCATGCTGAATCTCTGTGAACCAGGGAGTTTCCAGGGGAATGACTTCCTGCCCGGGTGCCCCAGGGCATGTGAATGGGCCAAAAAGGAGCTCTGCACTTTACCCCAAACTGACAAACCAGAAGCCAGAACTGGGAGAGGAGCTGCCAGCGAGCGTCATGCTGAGCAGAGTAGTGAGGGAGGTTGAGCAGTACTAACTAAATAAAGTCAGGACACCATTGTGTCTGGAACCAAACTCCAAGAGAGGACATTCTGGAGTTGCCCAGGGTTAGAGGAAAGGTTATGGCATACTCAAAAGACACAGGTGGGAAGTAGTGGAGTACAAACACTTTGTTACTGAACTTAAGTACATTTTTCTGGTATTTACTCCACTACTTATTTTACTGACGACTTTTTACTTCTTACATTTCGAAAACAAATACCTGTACTCTCTACTTCTTACATTTGCAAAACAGGCTGGTTACTTCAGTTTGAATCTGCGTTTGGTGGCCTGATCATTATTATTTAGAGTCATTGTGTGCCTATTGATTTTAACATGATCCATGTATTCATCATTTCCTGGGGTTCTCTAAAGAAGAGGGACCAATGAGAACTCAAGTCTATTACCATCATCCTCTGAACTGGAAGCAACCAACCAGAACCGCAGCTAGCAGAATAAGGGCGGACGTAAGGGCAGAAGAGGCGGAGAAGGGGGGTGAACTTAGTGAAAATACAGAGAGCAGCGGAGATATTCATCTCCCTCACCCATTCCACAGAGGCCGCTCCAGGGCCTGTTCGTAGCCTTTCCTTCAGCTCAACCATTTACACAGCCAGCACCAAGAGATGCAGCCGCATACATCAGAGGCTTATCAAACGCTGGAGCAGAATTGATGTGAGCGGCAATAGCTCATAGCCAGAACACGAGTATTAAAAGGTTTTTGGATCCGAGTGCAATTCAACCTGTAAGAAGAGCTCCACACCATTACCTGTCACCCACTCTAAGCCCCCAATTCAGCCATAAGCCTTATATCCTGCTGTTCTGTCCTGCCATGGTTAGGATAGGAGTCCGTGAGGGCCGGCAAGAGCACCCCCTGATAATTACAATGGGGCTCTGTATATACTTTTTTAAACCGGAAGGCAGATGTTCCTCACCGGCAGCTGAAACGAAGTGATTGTGGACTTCAATCATCACTTTGAGCACAGCAGGAAAACTAAGGGTCTCTCTGAGGTTAAGCATGTCACGCCCACACAAAGAAGAAATTGGGATGGTTCCCAATAAACTCCTGCATTAGGAAGTGTCTGGTAATAATTGAATTAGCGTGAGGATTTCCTGCCCGTTATTCTAAGAGGTGAGAAAAATAAGACAGCCAGTCAACAAGGCAACCTTCCGCCCTGGTTCCTCACATCCTTCATTAATCCCTTTCTCCAGATTGCCTTTCCTCTACGGTAACCAAATTACCCCCTTCCTCTCCCAGTGAATCTCAGGGCCGAAAGCCATTTGGAGCTCCGATCATCATTCTGATGGCAGCAGGAGAAAGAAGATACTGGGCAGATAGCTGGCGGCCTGCCAGGATCTAATCAGATTACTTTGTGTCTGCAGAGAGAGGGCTCTCCCAGTCAGGGCTGTGAAAGGAAAGCACCTTGAATGCAGGAATCGATCAGCATCGCCCAGGAAATGAGGACCTGATTTTATTTAAAAGGATCTAGAAAAAAGAATGATGTTGAGTTTTTTCAGCCATAACATGATAAATAGTGATGTGTTTCTTCTTGAAATACTTCTGTGACGGTTGTTATGATCTCACCCAAGCGTTAGTGTGTTTTAGTTTGCAAGGGAAGATCAGAGGTGTGTGTGTGGTGCAGGGATAATTATTCAAAAAAACTATGAACAACAATACATGCAGGGTCAAAAACAATGCTCAAAATGTAACATATTAAAACCATTATTATTAATTAATAATAGCTGCTTGCACTATTCAGCAGCATCTCACATCAGGGGTCCTGATTTTGTTCCTCGTGCTCCCTGGTTTGTTCATGTTCAGCTTTTCTTTGTTTATCAGCTTTCGCAAATAAAAACTTGCTTTTTGTCAAGTCTTCCTGCCATATTTTTTATTTTACTGCCCTTGGGTCCAACTTCCTGCCAAACCCTGACAGTATGTCTGTTTGTTTTGTTGTGCCTATTTTAGTGTTATATAACTCTCTCATTATTATTTATTTATTTTCTCAAAATAAAACACTGTGGCTGCGGTGGATCCTCAGAGGTAAATCCATTAGAAATGTATTCCTCACCGGACTGCCTGTCTTTGGTCTTGGCTCTTTCTTTTTTTTACTGGGCTCTCCTAAACCCGGTTCTGCAGCGATGGTACCGGTATTTATCCCTGCTTCCATTCTTACCCCCACTGATAATGTTATCTAATTGCTATGCGCTCCTCTGCAGCGTGAACGTGAACTACGTGAACTACGTGAACAGGAACTTTAGAATTGATTATTTCTTCTTTTTATTTTTAATTATGTGCTATGCCTCGTATTGTTTTATGTTGCTGCAACACAAAAATGTCCCAGTTTGGGAATAATAAAGTCATTCTTATCTTATCTTATCATTTTAACTACAGTGGTGTTACAATGTTATATTTTTTTATTTTAAAATGTTTTATGTTTGGAAATAAATTGCAATCCCTAATCTTTCTACGGACCCCCTGCAATCGCCTTTAGCACCCTTAGGGTTACCCGTATCCCCAGTAGGTAAAAAATAACGATTAGTCAAAGCAATAATAATCATGATAATAATAATACAATCTATGGGCCCTTTAAAGGCCACAGCTGGAGGAGAGTTACCTGCAGCTCAGCGTTGAGGCGAGGCATGGAAGCCGCTCGGGCCTGGTTCTCCAGACTGCAGCCAGGGACCGGGAGTGTGCTGCTGGCACTGGTCTCCATCTTCCTCATCTCCACAGACTCCTGGCCGGGCACACACACAAACAAAATTAGCATCATAAGGTGTGTGGTTCCTTTTTATTTTACCTTACATTTTCAAATTAAATTTGCTATTCCAAAAATTGTCTTGGTCACCAGCAGCAAATAAAGCCGTGGTGACTGTGGTACATTCTGTATAATGCACCTTTCACACGCGCTGTGTACCAATCTCACAAAGAGACATTCACCAGGGGTTTCACAGAGTCATCGTTTGGTTCAGTTATACTTCTCACCGTGGCAGGGTTACTGCTGTCACACAGACAGGTGCTGAGAACGCAGCAGCAGATGAATGCCATACTTCATACACACTTCATACACACTAATCTGCTGCCCCCATTTCTTTGGTTTAACACTAAAAGTCTGAATGCAAACTGCAGATGTTGCAAATAGCATACCAGGAAAGGTCATGCTGCAAGGCCTTTGAGTATCAAAATATAAAACTATAGTAATCTGTAATGTAATGCATTAAAAACAAGAGGAAATAAATAACAATAAGATGCTTTTACTCAAGTGAATGTAACCTTAGAAAATGTAATATCAAAATGTAGAAACAGTAATAGTTTACAAATGCGCTTTAAGCGTCACACATTCATCAGAAGCTTAGACTGTATTTGTTTAATAAATCAGCCCAGCAGGTCCAGCTACTGCATTACAAAGACATGTATTATACTGTGTGTATCTTTACCTAAAAATGTATTGTAATACTGAAATCCTGATAGTAATCTCACTTTTTAATCTGATTACCTCTTTTTTTAAGTAACTGTTTTCGAATACAGCTTTTTTTGTATCCAGATTACTGTAAACTGGTTACATGTAATCTGTTATTCCCCAAGCCTGGTGATATGTAATAAAAAATATGATAACACATATTTATAATATAGTGATATTACTATAGAAAAAACCTGTACCAAATCAGTTCTGGTTTGCTTTGCAGCTTCAGGACAATGAGAGACACACAGAACAGTGCTGATTGCCATGTTTGAAACACAGTCCTTACATGACTTACACTAAGTTAAGAGATCTTTCTCGATGTGTAAAGATTCTCACATTTACATAAATGTAATAATAAAAAAACCAAACTGAATTATTTCGTTTGTCATGATGTCCCGTACTCACTCAGCCACAGACAGGGGTTACATTTGGCCGGGGCTGTTCTAGCACGCCCGACCGATACAAAGCGGGATTTTAGGGATAGTGCAGAGCAATGTTGATCTAAAATGGCAATTTGAATTTTGGATAACTGTGATTTTTCTTTGTCTATATATGAATAATTTTAATTCAATAAATTCCAATTTAGCTTTACTCTTAAAAAGACGGTTCTGTTTGTATTACTTTCTATTTTTACTGTCTCATTTAGTGGCATCAATGTGTGCATTTGATACAGAACAGTTGGGGCCTCATAATAATGACCCCCCCGCACCCCCCCCACATATCAAATCCCAATCTGACCACTGGCCACAGAGATTTATATCGATTAAAGTACAGGTTCCCAAATGCAACACGCGTTGGAATATGGGTCTGCAGTACCTCAATGACGGGAGGGGTCGGTGTGTCCTCTGAGGGGCCCCTAGACAAGGTCCTTTTAGTCTTAGCTCGGGACGCTTCCTTGGGTTTTTCCATCACCCAGGAAGATGATGTCTTCATGCTGTGCTCATGTCCTGGCCTGCATGTTGTCAAATTTCAGCATCGTAACAATCATAATATTACAAATCTATAAAAATGTAAAGTAAATAAAGAATAAACTATAAACAATTCAAATGTATAGATTTTTTAAAAGCACGTTAACACTTGAAAAATAATTAAGCACAATGCAATTAAAATAAAAACAGATACTCAAACTACAGAGTATGAGATTCAATAAAATACTTGAAAATAAAACATCTGAATCTTTTCTTCACACCTCACCTGGCACCTGATACTGTGAATAGTCCAGATATACTTGGTAATAGTACTTGCTTCTTCATTAATATTCTTGTAAAGGCTAATGTGATCTTACTATAGGTTTGAAATTCCAACTTATAAATCCAACTTTATTGTCATACTGACTGCACTAAAGAATACTGATGGGCCTGACTACAGCATTCTGTCTTGGTGCAGTGAACCCAGACATAGACCCAGAGTCAGGCCCAGGATTACTGAAACTGTCCGATCAGTTTTGCTGATGTCCTGCTGGAGGAGCAGACAGTCAGCTGTTTGCAGGGTGTGTCTCTCTCTCCATCATGCAGGTAGGGAAAGGTGGGGACATGTAAACAGATGCCGATTATATATTCTGCTGGATTTACTGAGGCCACACAATTTGTGATGGTCACTTTTATCTGGAAAACTTTTCCACTTCAACAGATTTCTACCAAAAGGTTCATCCTCACACACATTTGCACTATGCCATTTCCTTGTGTGGCCCCTTAAGCCTGAAGGCAGTGAACTACACCTGACCTAGTGTGACCTGGTGCTGAAAGTCAATCTTGGCTCTTACTCTGGATGTAATCTTGTGTTAAAGCTTGATTTCCTGAAGCGTGAAACTTACAGTGTGCCTCCGTTGTTGAGGGAGTTGGAGCTAGGTCTGGTCTGTGGCTGGGACTTGGATTTGGACTGTAGCATGCTGGGAGGCTCCACACTGTTTAGCATCATAGGCAGATCTTTCTCCTGCATGTGAGTCAGAGGCAGCAGTGGCTTAAACAGAGCCCCGACCTTGCACTGTGGAGAAGAAACGTATGGCACCATGCTGAAGACATCCAGAGGCAGCAGGCAGAATATTTTGTCGCACCCAGGTCCGACATGGGGGTGCCAGGGCCACCCGGATGTGGAGACCTGGGCCCAAAATATTCATTTCTTGCAGTCATGCTTTGTACGTGGTACATTTGTGTGTATCCATGAGTATTTTTGTGTTCCCAAACAGACATGCACCTGAAGAGTAGATGTACAAGCTGAGCAGCGACCAGCAGCTGATGCAGGATCATCCTCGGCGGCTAAGCGTTTTTCTCAAATGAGGCACTACATGTAGTTCCCCTCGGGGGACATTGGTGTACTGAAGGAGGTCGCTGAGATGTTTCTTTGAAAGTGTTTTATTCTTAAAATACTGATTAGTTTTTAACCTAGTTACAGCTCATAGAGTCCTGTTGTGAACCCAGAAATGTTGAGTACCCTAAAGTTTTGTATGAGAATTGTGTAGTACGGGTCCCCAGCACACAGAATATGCCGGATGCTAACTTGCATATGTTGGGCAATTTGCAAAATGAGCATAAGTTAGTTATGATGAGAAAGCTATGATGGTTAGAATATAATAGAATATATCTTTATTGTCATTATACAAGTACAACAAAAATGATTTGGCAACTCAAGCCAGAACAGGCTTACAGTCTAAAAACCTTCAATGTGCAAAACTGCATAAATGTAGTGTGTGTCTAACTGTGTGTTGATAAATGGTTATAGTAACCAAAAGATGCAAGCAAAAATAGCAATCAATATTTCTAACAAGTAGTGGTTGCAGTCTTTGAGGGGTGGAGGTGTTTTCTGTGTGTTCACGGTTGTTGTAATGTGATCTGAGGTTGGACAGGAATGGGAGTGATGGAGGCCACAGCTCTCGGAAAGAAGCTGTTCCTCAGTCTGATGCTGTGTGATTTTATTAAATGAATTACCATCATAGCCTATGTCGACAAAAAAAAAAAAAAATGGCTTGGCCAAGTTGGACCATTTCAGAGTGGTTTTGGGGGTAATTGAGGATGCTGTGTCTATTTTAACCACACAATGACAATATTTGAACTCCCTGTGTGCTGATTTTAATTACATTTGGGTCGATTATGAAATTTAATAAACCCCAAAACCACTCCAAAATTGTCCAAATCGGCAAAGCCATTTATGTTTACATAAGCTAAAATGCCATTAATGCTGATTAAAGCAACTTATGCTAATTGTGCAAATTCCCCAACATATGCAAGTTAGCATTTGGCCGTTTCTACGTGCTGGGGACCCCTACTATACATTGTTATCATCAAACTTTGGGGGACTCAACATTTCAGAGTCACTATGCTGGCAACTAGAGTACTTACAGATGTGGTCATGTTTCTCACTAAATTGAAAGAGTATGTTCCAAAAAGATGCAGCTCAATGGTCTGTTCTGGTGGGGGGGAACTTGGCTTGAAAATATTTTAAAGTGCGTATATAATTGAAAACCGTTTTAGAGCCACTTTCCACTTCCGCGGGGAACACCTTACTGTGTGCCTCTGCAGTCAAACACTACATTAGTGTTCCACAACTGAAGGCTGCTGGCAGCACAGGCTCCTTCTTTATGTGTGTGTGTGTGTGTGTGTGTGTGTGTGTGTGTGTGTGTGTGTGTGTGTGTGTGTGTGTGTGTGTGTGTGTGTGTGTGTGTGTGTGTGTGTGTGTGTGTGTGTGTGTGTGTGTGTGTGTGTGCATGCATTCATACAGAGTGTGTATCAGTGTAAGCAGGGATAAGATATGTGGGCTCATGCATTCAGGTTTGCATCTGTGCTTCCAATGCGTTTGCCTCAGTGCATGTGTGTGTGAGGATGCAGGCATGTGTGTGTTGTACCTGTGAGCCTGATGCGCCCTTCTGCTGCTGCAGCTGCAGCCTCCGCGCTCGGTTCTGCTTGTAGTAGTCAAAGATCATCAGGGCCGCATACACCTTCCCCACCGTCAGCTCATTGGCTGATGGGGAGGAGGAGAGGAGACATGAGGTGAGAGACATGTAGAGGAGAGAAGGGAGGAGAGGAGAGGAGTACAAGGGAGAAGGGAGAGGAGACATGATGTGAGAGACATGTAGAGGGGAGAAGGGAGGACAGAAGACAACAAGGGAGAAGGGAGGGGAGGAGAGGAGAAGAGAACAAGGGAGAAGGGAGGGGAGGAGAAGAGACGAGAACAAGGGAGAATGGAGGGGAGGAGAAGGGAAGAGAGATGAAGAGAAGAAGGGAGGCGAGGAGAAAAAGGGAGAAGGGAGGGGAGGAGAGGAGAAGAGAAAAAGGGAGAAGGGAGGAGAGGTGAACAAGGGAGGAGAGGAGAACAAGGGAGAAGGGAGGGGGAGAGAAAAATGGAGAAAGGAGGAGAGGAGTGAAGAATAAAAATGAGAGAACAAATCTGCTGACTCATTCACTTCTATCCACCCCGTGCTCTGCCTATGGTTCACATGAGGTAAATGAAACTCTCACTCTGTGCAGAGCGGTTTGGTTAATTCACAGAAAGCAATTCAAATAGATTTGAGGGGAAAAAAACAGCGACAGAACTGTAGGGACATGGATCTGTGTGTGAGATGTGGTGGAGGTGAAACTGCAGAGCTCATAGTAAAAATACACTTACACATTTTAGTTCAAACTGACTTTAGCCTATATCTAAGACAATGCGTCTTCCAACAGATCTCTGCCTCCAGGTCGTAAAGAGGAGATGTGTGAGGGATCAGAGTGTGATGTTGATGAAAGGCTCACCAGTGTGTGGTGTCACCAGCAGATCCATGGTCTTCTGAGAGAGGCTGGGCCACACTGTGGACAGCTCCTTCTTTAACTCAGTGTCAGAGAGTCGCTGGGCTACCATGCCTGGAGATACACACAGAGAGACTTTAACCTCTTTATGTTAAACACATAGATCAACTGCACTGTATACTGTGTTGTAATATAACAAGGGAGGGAAGGAGAGACAGAAAAGTGACCATCTTCCAACTATATATAAGACACAGAGCACGGAAAGTACTTGATGCGTTCCTGAGGTCTGGAATTAGAAACCTCCATAAGAATTGCAGATAGATGCAGTGAAGGCACACCACAGCAGATATGCCCAGCAACACGAAGCCTTCCAATGAATGCAGATGGAGGTCTCATTTACTCATTTCCAAACCTAAAAAACTGAAACGTTGAGTTTAATTAAATGAATTATGTCAAAAAATGTCACATAACAGTATTAGGTTATTTGAAGGCAATCATATGAACCTAATATTTTGTCATTTTTTAACTTCATATCATTGCTTTCAACTAACCTAATAGAGTTATGTGAAATCTATTGACATAATACATTTAATTAATGTTAACGTTTCAGTTTTTTCAGTGTAGTTCTGGAACATCAAAAAGCATTTGTCTGCACTGACCCGTTGACCCCTTTTTCCCTTTTAGTAACTGCATATTGCAGATTGGGTATTACTGGCTTAGGTCTGGATGGGGAAGAGTAACTGTTTTCTGTTCATGTTGTAAGCCTGCATTTTTTCTCACGCATAACACTAGTTTAATGTTGAACCTGCAGTTAAATAAACCCATAAAAGCTAAGATCTTATCCAATATTATAAAATGTATCATTAGCTACAATGGTGTACCCATACAATAATTCCCTTGCATCGTTTTGTAATTGTGTTTATTTAATTAAGGTTAATTTGCGTTAGAAGAAGAAGGGCATTCCCCCTCCTGTTGTGTTCATTTCTCCCCCCACTTCAAATTTGACCCGTCTGTTTTAACTGCTCTCACATAACACAGAAAACATTAATCATCACTAAATGTTATTTATGTCTCAGAATATTGGTTGGAATCAATAATTACAGGAAATATTCAAAGAACAGACACTGAATGTGTGTTCCAAACTAACCATTTTGTTGATTTGTGTGTGTGTGTGTGTATCTGACGGATGAACATAATCTAAGGTGACCCATTCATTTCGTATGGCGGTCTATTATATATATATATATATATATATATATATTTTAACTGGGGACATCAAGTGTTACGAAGTTGATAACATTCAAAATGTAATGAAAGTGGTGAGCGGCAGTTTAAATGCCTACTGTGGAGGATATCATAAAGCCTTGAAGCAATCAAATGCAAAACACTATATTTATGATTGATGGAAGTAGTAAATCGGTCAGATCTGACCCGACCACAACAGCAGGGTTACACAACAGAACTCTCACTGTTCAGAACAGTGTAAGAACAAAACAACACGAAAAATACTCAATTGGTCTGAAATGAGAGAAGAAGAAATGACCCCAATTCAAGCACCTCCTTATTGGCTTGAGTTTCTTTAAAATGTTAAGGATCGCTACAGTGTGATATAGATTGGCTAAAAGCCTGACCTGCCAAGCCCGGTTTGCGTCCCATTGATATTTCTTGCCGTTTAACTTCTAATGTGCATTAAACAGATGAATGGAAACAGAGGTCAGCTGAAAGTGCTGTGTGTTCAGACTTGTTGGTCTGCTGGCATGGAAACTCTGAAATGTTCATGGCTGTATTTCCTTTCAGCTAGAACACAGCCTTTTTTTCACAAACCAAAGGTTAGAGGGAGGCTTATCTCGAGATGGAAACCAGAGAGGCCATCATACAATTCTCTATTCTAGTCATGTTTATTCCCTTTTTTTGTTTGTTGACGGTGTGGTTTTCTAACCTGAGGCCAGTTTGATCTCCAGGGCAGTGCGGATGAGGGCCATCAGGGTTGAGGTGAAGTGGACGCTGTTGTCCTCGGCGATGGGCATGTTCATTTTGACAAGGCGCTGAGGAGAGGAGACGAGTGGTGACAGAGACTTTAGATCAGAGTGATAGCAGACAGCCCCAGCAGAACATACAGAGCTCACCCAGAGAAAGCAATCTGTGTGCTGCTGCCATTCCATCCCCTCCATGGATTCGCTGTTAGCAGACCTTAAAGGTGCCTTGCTAAATTTGGTTGAATGTGTGCAGGATTGGCAATGGATAAAACGTTACTGAGACAGCACACAAAAAGCCTTCTACCTAGCCCTCTACAAGTACGTACAGAGGAGACAAACTAGACATTCACATTCACTGCTATTTGCTACAGTATGCACTACACTGCAAGTCAAGTGCACTGGTGCAAGACTGACATTGACCGAAAGAAAGGTGAGAGTAGGCATGTAACGCATAACCATGAATTTGCCTGGACAGTCGCAGGAGCTCGACTCTGGGTGCTATCCTAGCAATCATCAACTTGGAGTTGAAAGTATGCTCTACTTGTAATGTGGCAGGTTGCATAAAGAGTGTGTATTCCACCAAGCCTGGGCAGCCTTAGAAGCAAGACTGTGTTCATGTAGGACTAATGGCACCACGAGAGGCATACACAATGCTATGGGATGTTGGTGTTAGAGTTGAGCTCCCCTGGACACAGAAAGCATTCACCTACATGTGCTATCAGTGACAGTGCAGAGAGTAAGACAGACCACAGTCAGAAAGAGATGGGGATGGAGAGCTGAGGGGCAAACACACACACACACACACAAACACACGCACACACACACACACACACACACACACACTTGCACAACTGCGCAAATATGCACGTGGTCTGTCATTCACCTATACCCACAAATAGCTACATGCTGCACAATCAATTACAAAGACAGGAGTACAGTTAGTAATGTCCTAGGCTGCTGGTGTTTAACATTTAAAGCAACTGAGAAGCTATATTTGATTTAAAGAAAAAGTCAAGCAATCATTTTTAAAGCCTCATAGAAGATATGCAAAAATGTAGATCACAGCATGCCTCATCAGCTGCATGGTGCAATGTCAATCAGCATGGGGGATTTCAACAAAACATGTGGAAGTATGTTTCATTTACAGTTGTAATGGGTCAAATCCACTAAACCAGTTATATTCTGTTGAGCTGTGAACTTAGAACACATTATACTTAATGTTTCCTACACATTCTTAAACCTAGATAAATCTCAACATGAATCAACATTTTGTTTGGATCTGTGTGGCGTCACTTCCCTATACATGGTTTCTAACTGTAATTTAAAACCGTACAGGATCAGACATCTGGAAGGTGTGATATTTAACGTGAAACTGACTTTCACCAGTCTATATGTTTGGGCAATTTGCCTGCCAGACAAATCCTCATGGACAAGGAATACTTAGGGAATCCTGACCAAGAAAAGCAAATCAAAATTCCATTATCACATTCTTCTCACTGAGCCATCAAAGTTGTTTGTTATTGATTTGACTTTAATGGGAAAAAAGGTCTGACAGCTCAATTCAACTCCAATCTGACCTAAAAAGGCCCTTACCTGTAGAGCATTTTAACATTAGGGGTCGATGCTCCTTATTGCAGACTCAACTGGATATTTGACAAATTATAGTGGCCCTTCTGCATAATCTACTCAGATACAGATCCCGCCTACTGCTTTATCAGGTGGAAATGGCATCCTAATCCACATTCATCTTAAAATAAATACATACTCACAGACAAACACACAAATATTTCCAACAGTGGAACGACTGAGATGACATGAGAGAAAGAGGGGATGGGCAGCAAAGACACAATCATAAAGTGAGAAGCACCGAGTATTACTCCCACAGAAAAGCAACAGAAGCTACACATACTCACACCATCACACAGAAACACACACACACTGCTCCACAGACTAATACCCCAGCTCGGGTGTACCATTCAAAGGAAATAATAATATTACAACATAAGGGAGAAAGAATCCTGCATAATGAAGTATAGGTATGATACACTAACTTTAGCTATGCTATCACTGGAGATGGGTCTGAGCCCACAGAAAGAAACAGAACAGACAGTAAAGATGAGGGAGGGGCTTACACCAACAATATCAGCGCACTAGCAAAACAAAGTGAAGAGAGGAGGGAACACTGCAGAGCACAGATGTTGGCTTGAGGGCACGCCAATGGGAGAAAGACTGGAGGAGGAAGAAGGTGGAGGAGGATGACGGTCTACCTTGTAGGCGACTCTTGGCGGACATTTCTTTCCCAAACCTAACGGTGGGGACATGTGGAGCAGCATCTGATACATATCGAGGTACTTGATACGGCCACTTCACAGGGTAGGAAATAAAAAAATAAACAGAACGCAAACACAGAAGGATGGGGAGTTAGAGAAGGAGGTGAGGAACAAAGGAAGAAAAACAAGAGAATAATGGAAAGGAGAAACAGAAATCTGTGTTAGTAGATTTCCTCGGGTGAGATGGAAGGTGGATGTCATCCTCGGCCGCTGTGACGGGGCTCAGGGATGCATCACTGTGGAGCTCAGGATCCCTGACAGGAAACATGAAGTGGTAAAAGAGTGAGTTTGGTGGGAAAGGGGAGGATGGTCCGAAGAAGGGAGGATGGGTTTACCCGACACACAGAATGCTGATATGAGGGAAGAGAGATGACAGCATTGTTACGGGGATGTCTGCCTCAGCATGCCAGCAGACATCCCTCTGGTACTGGAACCAGGGTGCACGGAAACAATGGTTTCAATGCCAGCGCTTTGGTCTGAGGCAGAGTCTCAAAACACTCTATCCTTCATCAGGCTTTGGATCTTATTCATATTTTTAAAGATTGAGACCTTTTTCATATATCAGATTTGCCTCAATGTCCTGAACCTAGTGATTGATACTTTGATGCTGATTATTAAAACGGGTTTGCTTTATAACTTCGCTGTGGCTTTGAAAGCTTTGTTTCCACTCCGGCATCATCAACCAAAGCCAGTCAGTTTGGAGTGGCGGGTGCTCGTGTAAAGGCGATTTCATTGGTGCACAGCCATTCAGTTAAAAGTCTCTTGGCACAGAGGTACACAAAGCACCCTAGTGACGGAAATGTCTGGTATTTGCAAACCTTGTATGCTACCCTATTAGGGCAGTTCTTCCCTAAGCCAAGGGGGGGTGAGATAATGCGTAACAAATTGTACATATCCTTATAGGAAATCCGTCCGCTGTGGAGAAGAACAAGCACATAAATAAAACAAACGTTCAGGACAGCAGTAAATCAATAATTATCGGGCTGACTGCAAACAACAAGGTATAGGAACAAGGCTTCTCCAAGAGGCCTCATTAAGTAACCTTAGTAACAGAGGGGAAAGAGAGGAGTAAAGTTAGGGTATCTGTTCCCCCCCCACTCTACTTTGTATGCTACTCTCTGGGGCCCAAAGGGAGGCGTGAACATACCATGCACCCGGGTCGTACTCGGCCCAAACCCGGATGAACTCATCGAGGTGATGAGGCCCCAGGATGGAGGAGTCTCTGGTTAGGTACTCAAAGTTATCCATTATCACCGCCACGAACAGGTTCAGCATCTGCAGCACACAAGGGACACATTAGTCCTGTGTTTGATCCGGGTAGCATCCGAATCCAGCAGAATGTTTCAACATGTTTTGTGTGTAAGTGACTAATGGAGACAACAACCACAATGCTCCGTCAGTAAACTGCATCAATAAAGAGGAATGGCTTCAAAGAAAGGGTGCTGATACAAATATGTCTCTTAAAGTTCCCCCATTATGACATCAATATATACATTTTTTACCATGTAGAATCCAAATCTGGGACCCTTAAACCTCACAAAAGCTTACTTTTGCCTTATTCTGGCCTTAGATAAAAATAATCCACTATGTTGGCTCACGGGTTAAACCAGGTGAGGGTCTCTGTGTGATTAAGCATTTCAGACTCTAACATATTGTACATGAAGACAGCAACCACAGCTGATTGATGTGGAACATATCCCAGGAATGAGAACTGAATTGGATGCACCCCCAGTGAGGGGGGAGAGAGAGTCAGAAAACAGTGGATGTCAAGGCACAGCCAGGGCACACTGGTGACATCACACTGCTGTGAAACTCAGCATGGGGTTCAGTGTCGGCTAAACAAGCTTTAGCTGTAACTAGTAGTAGTAGTGGTAATATTATAGTTTAGTGTCCCAAATGCTATCTAATTCAAGCCAACAGTTAGCTAGAAGTTAGATATTAGTTATATGTAGTTAGATAGCCGCACCTGAATTGACAGGGTGTGCCAGCACGGGAGAGCCGAGCCAAGGGTGACGGGGCTTTACATGACTTTGAATGTAGTCACACAGAAGGTGTACTGATCGCGCGGGACTTAAATGTCACTGGATGAACGATCGGGCTAGGTGTAGGATTTATGTCTGAATCTATTTGTATCCCATACCTGAATGTGTATAGTCATACTGTGGTAAAGGTGGTAAAAGGATAACCCCTCGGCCTTACTGCATTAATTCATTTATTATCGAACAACATGGCAAGTTCAGCTCCAGGATCATCTAAATGGAAAACTGACTGGGGCAAATGTTGTATTTGCTAAGAGGACAAAGATAATGAGGATCTAAAATCCCCACCTAAACGTTATGCATATCCCCCTGTTCCATGCCGTCAATGAGGTGCCCATGTTCTGGATCCAACTAGACTGGATGAGGGTGGTGGAATACAAGAAAACGCTGAGGAGGAACATGGCACAGTACCACCAGAGCTGCCGATATCTTTTCAAGAACACCAAACTGGAAGAACCAGGGTCTGGAGTCTGAGTGCTTCCTTTGTGAACAAAAAGAGCCAGCATCAGAACTGAGACATGTCATGACCATGAAGCTTAACAAAAGACTCAATGACTGTGCTAAAACTCTAAATGATGGAAGACTCCTGAAAGTACTGAGTGGTGGAGATGTCATAGCACAGGAGCTCAAGTATCATGCTGCATGTTTGATATCCCTGTACAACAGAGAGAGAGCCTACCTGAGAAATGTTGAAAAGAGTGAGCAGAGCCAGCAGTGGGATGTCCACCCACTGGCATTTTCAGAACTAGTAACCTACATAGTGGAGACCAAATTAAGTTCCGAGGGACCTGCAATATTCAGACTTGCAGATATGATCAACCTGTACAAACATCGTCTAGAACAGCTGGGTATGGAGACACCGGATGTTAACGCCACCAGACTGAAGGACACACTGTTGACTGAAATATCTGAGCTGGAAGCTCACAAGAAGGGAAGAGATGTCCTGCAGGCTTTCCAAAACGATGTAGGCTTTGCCCTGTCACAAGCCTCTGACTATAGTGATGCTATGGCACTTGCCAAAGCAGCCAAGATCTTGAGGAGACACATGCTGGACCACAAGTTTTCCTTTGATGGAACCTTCCATGAGGGATGTATTGAGGATGCCATTCCACCCAGCCTTCTTCAATTTGTAGACATGATTGAACACGGGGCTGACGTCAAATCACAACTGAGATTTGGTGCCTCCAAGTCAGACATGGCAATTGCACAGCTCCTGCAGTATAACTGCTACACAAGACACAAGAAAGGAGCATCGACTCACAGGCATTCCAAAGATCGGGAAACACCATTCCCCATCTACATGGGAATGTCAATATATGCCAAGACTAGGAAGAGGATGCTGGTGACAATGCTTCATGAACATGGCCTTAGCATTTCATATGACAGAGTACTGGAGATATCTGCGAAGCTTGGAGATGCAATGCTCAACAGATACAGAGAGGATGGGGTGGTCTGTCCACAAGTTCTGAGGAGAGGGTTCTTCACCACAACAGCCATGAACAACATTGACCACAACCCCACTGCAACAACTGCAACAACCTCTTTTCATGGCACCAGCATCTCAGCTTTCCAGCATCCAACCAAAGACAACCAGGGTAAATACCGTGAACCTGTGAGACTTGGAGGTACGCCCAGCCTTCTTCACCAAGAAGAAGCCTTCTCCTCCACATAGCCGTCCTGTGCAGACAGACCCAGACACCACTCTGTTAGGACCACAACTGGCAATGGAGTGTGAGTGGCTGGAATAAGTCAGTGCAACTGAAGAGACAGATGGGGCAGTGAACATGACCTGGCCAGCCCACCATGCTTCCAAGAAGAGAAGCCCTGAAGCTGAGCTTAGCATAACATCACTGCTACCTCTCTTGCAAGACACAGCCCACTCGGTTGCTACCATCAGACATGTCATGGACAAAGTCAAAGAGACTGTATCTGTCCTGAATCCAGGTCAGATACCTGTCATGACTGCCGACCGGCCAATCTATGCATTGGCAAAGCCAATCCAGTGGCACTGGCCTGAGCAGTGTGGTGAGGATAAGTTTGTCATAATGTTTGGAGGCCTACACATTGAGATGGCTGCACTGAAGTCAACTGGAACAGTTCTACAGGAGAGTGGTTGGACAGCAGCCCAGGTGGAGGCAGGGGTGGCTTCCTCTGGGACACGCCAGGCCCACCAGATAACAGCATTCAGTCTTTATCAGCTGTTGAAGGCAGTCTACAATGACTATTGCACTGAAGCAGCTCACAACTCTGAGGAAGTGCTATGCTTTGATGCTTGGTGTGATAGTAGCAAGCTTCAAAGTCTGCAGTTTCAGTTCTGGAGTTTGGTGCTGTCCATGGAACTGGCGATCCTACTACTAATCCGAGCATTCAGGGAAGCCAACTTCAACCTGTACTGCCAAGCATTGACAGCTAATCCCATATTCTTTGCCAACAACAACACTAACTATGCACACTGGCTCCCCATCCATCGCCGAGACATTGTGACTCTCAAAGAGAAACATCCCCAGCTGGCCCAGGAGTTTGCGAGTGGAAAGTTTGTTGTTCACAAGTCAAGGCGAGAGTTCTCTGCAATAGCTATTGACCAGGCTCATGAGCAGTCAAATGCTGTTATCAAAGCTGACGGGGAGCAGTTGGTATAACTGAAGGTCCCTCAGCACTGAGGAGATGGATGATAGCAGGTCCTCAAGTCTGCCACCTGGTTGCACAGTACAAGGCAGCATCTGAAGCCAAGGAGGCTGCAGAACAAACTAGCCACCACAATGAGACACCACAAGCCCAAAGGGTTTTCCTTGAGAAAGTCAAGAAGCTGACCCAAGTTTTGAAGGAGCTGGGCAATTCTTTCCAGGAAGAGAGTGGGGATCTGTTGTCAATGGACACCAAGGATATCGCTCATCCCAGTGTAGCTGCACTTCTCAGCACACATTATGAGAGAGGCAGAACTTGTTTCCAGCAGTTCATGGAGGGCCTGCAAAATGAGGAAGTGGCCACCTTCTATGACCCGATCAACAAAACAGGGTAGACTTCTTCAGACAGGAACCAGCTTCTGCTGATGCTTCAAAGCAGAACGTGCTGAGGGAGGACTGCCAGCTCTTCCCCAAGCTGTTCATCTCATGCCAGAGCAGAGAATGTGACCAGCACGAGTTCTTTCGCCATGAAAATCAGCAGTTGCCTGCTGCCTTGGGTGATGGTGGGAAGCTTTACGCCAGTCAGAAGTCCCAGCTTGCAGCCATTCTTGAGAGCCATGTTACAATACCTGATGTGGAACCAAAGGCTGATGCAATCATCATTGATGGTTCAGCACTGGTGAACACCCTGCCACCACGAACCTCAAATACTTTTGAAGACTATGTCATGTTGGATGTGCTCCCCAAAGTACAAGCATACTCCACCAAGTACAAGAGAACCGACATCGTGTTTGATGTCTACCAGTCATGAAATCTCAAGGCTGAAACTAGCCAGGTATGCAGTGGAGGAGGGGAGCAAGGTCCTGATGGTTAAGGCCAGTGACACAGATGTCCTCATCATAGCATCAGTGTTCTGCCTCTTCTTCAACGGATTGGTTGGCTGCAGTTGTGGGTGTCCTTTGGCCAAGGATGCAACCTGAGGTGGTTTCCTATACATGACCTTTACACCTCTATCGGACTGGAAAAAAGCAAAGGAATACTCTTCTTTCATGCCTTCACTGGTTGCAATGTTGTTCCAGGCTTCCGCAGCAAAGGGAAAAAGTCTGCATGGCAAACCTGGGATGTGTGTTTTGAGGCATCTGATGTCTTTGCCAAGCTAAGCCAGCACCCACCAACAGTAGGTGATGATGATCTGGAGGTCCTCGAGAAGTTTGTGGTGACCATGTATGACAGGTCCAGTACAGTTGCATGTGTAGATCAGTGTTTCCCAACCTTTTTTGAGCCATGGCACATATTTCACGTTAGAAAAATCCCACGGCACACCACCAAATAAAAATGTCACAAAAAGTTTATATAATGAAATATAATGAAAATGTAGTCTCATTTTACTTACTCAATGTGAAACCTGGGCTTGTTTAGTTGAACACAAATCTGATATTCTTGCAGGAATTGAAGAAAGGCAAACACGAAGATCTTCCTCAACAGCTCTGAGTCTCTCTCTTTTCTTAGTCTTTAAAGTAGTCATGCTTGAAAAGCCCAGCTCACACAGATAGGTGGTGGAGAAAGGGAGAAGAGCTGAAATTGCTTTGTTTCCCAGAATAGGAAACTCCTTGGCAGCAGTCAGCCAAAAACTGTCCAAAGGTAGATCAGCAAAGCTCAGCTTTAGACCACGATTCTGTCTCAGTTCAGTTATTTCTTCCTGCTCCTGCAATGTCATGTCCCTTCCAACTGCAGTTGAGCTATATGGGTTCCTCACCCAGTCAAGGCAATCAGTGGAAAGTGAAGGGAAATAAAATGACAACCTCTGCTCAAGACTTTGCAGATGTTTACCTATTGTCTCACACAGTGCAGCACTGTTGACACTCGGCCATTTCTCTTGCCATTTCTGTGTGTTTTGGAACATTTCAAGATTGGCACTTTCCACATGTTGTTTCCAGAGCAGCACCTTTGAACGAAATCCCTGGATTTGATCTGTACTTGTGAGCAGGTTTTCATTTCGGCCTTGCATTCGTGTGTTCAGGTCATTCAGATGTTGAAATATATCTGCCAGATATGCTAGTCTTGCACACCACTCATCACTTGAGAGCAACTTAGCGTCATCATACTTCTCATTTGTCAAAAACACTTTAAGTTCCTCCCGCAGCTCATACACACGAGCTAAAATGTTGCCACGGGACAGCCACCGGACCTCCGTGTGCAGCAATAACACTTTATGCTCCGCTCCCATTTCCTCACACAATGATGCGAACATGCGGCTTTTCACAGGTCTCGTTTTCACAAAATGTATCATGCGCACAACATCTCCCAGTACAGGAACTAGGTCTTCTGGCAATGTTTTGGCAACGAGTGCTTCCCGGTGCAGAAAACAATGCGTCGCGATGACATCTGGATGTTGTTCTTTCACCCTGTTAACAAATCCTTTGGTGCGCCCGACCATGGCAGCTGCTCCATCGGTGCACACACTTACGCAGTCTTGCCACTTCAGTCCTCCTTGTTCAATGTACTCTGACACAACTCGAAAAATTTCTTCTCCTGTTGTTCTTTCTGGCAATTCCTTGCAAAACAGAAACTGTTCTCTGATGGTGTCTCCGTCTACAAAGCGCACATTTGCCATAAGTTGCGCATGTCCACTGATATCCGTAGATTCATCAAGTTGTAATGCAAATTTAGCACTGATGCGCAACTTTTCCAAAACTATCTTTTCAATGTCTGCAGACATGTCTTGAATACGTCTGGAAATTGTATTATTTGAAAGAGGGACTTATAATTAATTCTTTAACGGCGCCAGGGCCGAGCATCTCTTGCAAGATAATTTTGCATGCAGGCATTATTAATGTCTCTGCCACGGTGTGTGGTTGTTTTGATTTGGCGATGAGTTCAGCAACTTGGTAGCTAGCTTTAAGAGCTTTTTCACCCGTCTTGGTGGTTTTCCTCAATAACGCTGCCTGTTTCCCAGTCTGTTCACGCAGTTTAACAAAATAGTCTGTATTCTTGTTTTGAAGTGACGGGTGTTTTGTCTCTAAATGGCGTTTGAGTTTACTTGGAACCATGGCACTGTTGGACAACTTTTCCCCGCACACCAGGCATAGCGGAGTTGGAGCACTTGGTTCCCCGGTAAAGGTAAATCCAAAGGCAAGATAACTTTCACTGTACTGTCTTGGGCTCACCTTTTTTGTTTTCTTCTGACCAGTACTCGTGCTAGGGCTTTCATCTGGGTCGGAATTTTCTTCAGGACCCAGGTCAGATTGAGTACTTTTTCTTTTCAAATATTTATCCATAGTTATCACCTGCACTGTCTCACTCGAAGCATGGCTATGAACTTCCGGCTGCTGCGGGACATATCACTCTTCTTCTTTGTATTTTTTAAGACCGTTGGCAACCAAACCAGCAACAACTAGCATTACCGTCACGACATATCGCTCTGATACACTGCCCTCTATTGGAAGAGCATCGAATTGTTTTGCTGTCACTACATGCCGCTCACTTAGAACCAATCAGGTGAAATTGGATAATTTTCCACGGCACACCTGATGATTTGTCACGGCACACTAGTGTGCCGCGGCACAGTGGTTGGGAAACACTGGTGTAGATGATGCCAGACTGGAAATGTTTGCTCGGAAACAGAGGCCTTATGAAGCCATTCCTCCAACTTGTGCAGCACTACTTCAGCATGTCAAGCATGCCGCCTGTCAAGCAGGCTGCATATGGAGTCAGACAATACTGTGCCAACCAGAGACACAGAGTCCTGCTGACTGGGGATGGACAAAGAGTGGAGATAGATGGAAGGTCTTCTGGACAACACTTCCAACCATTGCAGAGAGTTGCCAACAGCGGACCAAGTGTGGATGCCATTCAGAATGCCACGGAAGGTGCAAATGCTACCGATATGGTCTTACCTGCACAAGACTATGTAGCTGCAAGTGTGATGGTTAGGAAAAGTTCAAATTTCCTATACTTTTAGACACCAAGATCATCCAAATTGATCAAAGTGGTGAGATTATGTGTCAAATGTCCCCATTTACAAGTCTGCATGGCGGCCATCTTGGAAAATGGGCGGCTGTCTTGAATTTCAAGTACTTTTTCAAAAGAGTAATGTCTAAGGAGTATTTGTTCCAAATTTGGTGCTTGTATCACTATTTGAATGAGTGTTTCACTTATCTGCTCCACTAATGTGGGTAAGGAGGAAAAGAGAGAGGGTTGTATTTTCTGACCATTTGTGAGTCTACTTACACACCAGGGACTCATATATGTATAAAAGACAGCAAAAAGTGCATTTTGCATAAGTGGGGACAATCACAGAATCAGCACTTCAGGAACAGGGCTGAAATAGAGGGGGATGAGGCATGCTACAATGGGGGATCTGTTTGGTATTTTGAGCAAAACACTTCACAGACATGTTTTGTATAGATATGGCCCTACAATATATTGTTCAAATATAGCATTATGGGGGAACTTTAAGATAGCGTAAATCGGTGAAAAGTCATCTCGCCTAGGTGGGTGTGGGGAAATGTATTTATAATTGATTAAGCTAACATTACAAAGGCTAGGAAAAGCTGTTGGAACAGAGCAGCAACAATGACACAAATTCAAACCTTTAAAGAAACAATTCTTCCCAAAATTCTATAAAAATAATTATTCAAGCAATTATTTATAAAAAGAAAATGAAAAACTAAACCTATTACTAGGGGAAATGAAAGAATAATAAATAACAGACATCACTTTTTCCCTTGTATTGCTTGTAAAGAAGACATGTTCTTGCATTTGTTCAACATGTTTATGAACTTACCAGTACATTAAAAAGGTATATTTATGTTTAGATGTCGCAATTGCAACTGTACAAAGCTTTGTCAATTTGTCAAAGATATTTTAATTTAATTTAATTGACAGTCTCAATCATATTAAATTTCTCCTGATTTGTCGCTCCAAATGCCATTTAAGTGTTGGGAGTTTTAAAATAATATGTGGAACTTGTGAATAGTATTTCCAATACTTAATTGGTGGGAAAACATTGGTCTGATCTGTGTTCACTTCTCCTGTTGGAGGTAATAGACTGATGCTTGGCTGCTAAAGGAACACCGCGGAAGCAATTGTGTGTGTGTCGGTACTTCTAGATAGACATATTTGAATACACTGAGCTGTGCTACATTCTGTTCTGACTGGAGATTTGTAATTATTATGAAGTATTGAATGAAGGGCCATACAATATGATGATTTGTCAGCTAACCTCTCATCCCAGCCATTCTGAACTTAATGAATCAACAATGATATAGTGTGTTTTTGCTCCTGACTGTGTGAAAAAATATCACATTTTATTGTGAGGTTTCCAAAAAAAAATAGGACACATTTTGTTTTCTAAATACCTTAAAGTTTCATGTTTAAAAACTAGTCAACTTGAGCAGGATGAAGAATAAAACAACATAACTACAAGTAAAAAAATACTGTAATTACCTGAAACTGTGTGGACAGGTACAATTACTCTAATTACATTAATTAATTTAGGAAATGAAATGAATGTGACCTCCTTGCAAAGCCAACGTGTCACATCTGAATGTAATGCTCTGTCAGACAGACGTCAGGAAGCTACGAACCAGGAAGGAGCAGAGGAAGATGAAGGAGACAAAGTAGAAGTAAGCAAAATCACTGCCGCACTCTTTCCCCTGGGAGCCGGATCGCTCATCGCAGGTTCGGTGACTCAGACACGACAACATGATCTCATGCCAGGCCTCACCGGTCGCACTCCTGAGAACAGAGACACAGAGCGACAGGCTTTACCTGAAGACAAATGCATGGCTGGCAGCATGATGCTTCACTTTCAGATACAGCTTCAAAGACATTACACAGACAATACAATGCAGTATGAGAAGTATAGGTCAAATTCAGAATTCCTTCATTAGCCCCACAGCAGGTACATTTACAGATTTACAGCAGAGGGGCATAGCAGGTAAAAAAAAAAGGCAAGCAAAAACAAAAAAGAAAAGCAGACATTAGTGAATAAAAATATGTAAGAGAGACAAATATGTAAACAACCATGGCTAAAATCTCATAATACATACTGGATATGGGACTTATACGCGGTAGGTCATATTTGACATAAACTGTGTTTATTCTCAACTAAAGTGTATATTGAAGAAAGTGCAGGTGTTAAGGACATTTGGAGGTATTTCTCCTTATTACAGGAGTGTCTCCCTCTGGTTTCGTGTTCCTTCTAAAAAGTGTAAAGATTCTACTTTCGGAATGAAGCACTGTCTGTCATTACCTGATCCGTACTGGAAACCCTATCGGTTCTACGGGCTACTTCCCATGATGCTTACTGGAGTATGTCGAAGCAATTTACGGCAGTTTTCTGGGATTTCAATAAACTGATGTTATCTTGGGTTTGATTAGTTATAAAATAGCAGACTTAAATTGGTTCTTACTAAAATAAACACGTTTTCTTGTTTTGGTGAAGAATGTTTAAAATATGGAGCTAATTGTGTCATGTATCAACAAAGAAAAGCTAGTCAAATGTTTCCATAGCTTAAATAAAGTAATTGTTAAAGTCATTAAACTATGAACAATGAATATATCAAGGTATACTAAGGTATACTAAATGTATTCAGCCTGGCAAGACTGTAGTCCGATCCTTTACTTCAGTAAAATTACTCATTAGGACAATTTTTCTAAGGACGCGTTATCAAGACAAAGTGATCTCAAAAGGCTTTCCTAAACAAATAAATGTTAAATGTTTTCAAATGATTTATTATTTTCCCCTTTGTTTATAATGCCTTCAGTTCGAAAGTATTTTATGTGTTGGATGTTTGTGTTGAAACAGTTGTTAAATAAAGTTTTTCAAAAACGTCGACTCAGCAACGCCGTAAACCATTATCTGGACATGCGCAGAACCGATCGGGTGTCCGGTATAGATTGGGTAGTGACACTGTCCATGTCTGCTGGCTGGCTCTGAGAGCACGTGGATTTTTCTTTAGCCTATAAGGACTTTAGCCACTATGATACAGGAGAGCAAGATACATCTAGAAAAAGTGCTACGCTTTTGATGCAAATGCTTTTCAACCTACTGGGCTGTGTGCTCATCTGTAAGAAATGTTCCATAAGTGTAAAAGTTATCCACAGTGATTTAAGAGTAATATACGTAAACTATAATAAAGCTTCTTGTACCTGAACAGCAGCATGAGAGCTTGGAGAAAAGTGCGGAAGTTGTTGTGGTGATTAATGGCTGTGTCCTCGTTCATCTCAATGTTGCCAAACACCTACAGCAGAGACAGAGAGGGAAGTTGATATGTACTGCTTTTCTTAAAAAAAAATAGGAATGGTAATCCACTGTGACCCCAGCATCACCCACCTGCATCCCAATGATGGCATAGATGAAGAACAGCATAGCAATCAGAAGGCAAACATAAGGCAGGGCCTGAGGGAAAGGAAACAGGAAACAAGAAACCAGAACACGTTTACAAATGATGAGTGCAGTACAAGAAGACAAATGACCTTACTCAACCCTCCATTATTATTTTACAAACACTCATAAGCCTGACAAATTCATATTCCAACCCGGTCTCTTAAAAAACATGTTCCTATACAGCACATCTGCATTCTCAATGTTGTTCCTAAAGAAAGTATAAGTAAAAACAGGTAAATGTTGACTTTTGGTTTCACATGGACAGTGGTCTCCTAAAGGTCCTGTTTTTGTTTGACCCATCGACCAACCCTGCTCTTACCTCTTTCATATGACGACCCACGCTCTGATCTGAAATGTTTTTTACTTATGTATTTTTCTTTATGTGAGTGTGTAAAGGTGCAGGTGTGTGAGCACCTTGAACGACTGGACGAAGGTCCAGAGCAGGATGCGGATGGTGTAGCCCTGTCTCAGCAGCTTGATGAGCCGAGCCGCTCTGAAGAGCCTCAGGAAGCTCAGGTTCAGCAGCCTGTCCTGTTAGAGGGACAGGACATCAAGCCCTCACCAAGCACATACCAGGATCCCTTACTGACAGCCTAACCAGGGTCACCTCATCTGTTTAGTCATTACTCATCAGAACTTTTCTACAGTAATCTGGGTCTCCTAGGAAGAGAAAGACTTATCAATTTAGCAATCCTGATTATTTCAGAGAGGAATTACATGTTGTGCACTAGTAAAAGTCTACAGTTTTCCAGGAGCTGATATAAATCTGTATCATGCCTGCCCCTTAGTGGCCCAGAGATCACTTCTGAAACACATTTCAATTTAAGTGATAGAAAATAAAATCTTATATTCTTTTTAGTCTAACTCTTGTGTTTTGTTCGAAAGCTGTTTCCAGTCTCAGTGTTTGCGGGTCAATTTTGACCCATGATTTAACTCAGCCCAAAACACTCAAAAATAATAACTATCATCCAATATTGTTTTTACTACATCATAACTAACTGATTATGCATTCATAACCATCAATCTTGTTTTTATTGTATTGCCCCAAAACACATTACATCACATATTTTTAAGTAAAAAATTGGATTTAATTCACTCATTAAATTCCCTATAGTAAAGACAGTGGATAATTATGTTATCTGACTATAACAGAGTGATAGTAGAACATGATTCTTACAGTGGAGGAAGGGGGTGGGGGCGGGGTGTCTAAAGTCAAAGATGAATCTTGATTGGGCCAGAGAAACCCACAACAATGCACTGCTGGGTCTCCCCAGACCCGAACACCAAATGATACACTTCGTTTTTGGGAGACCTTCAGATGTTGCCTAAATTGTCAAAATCAGTTTTATAGTGCTTATATAGTCATTGTGGAGGATATTATGTAGCCTTGTTCCGATAAAAAAAAAAAATAGAGGATAGTCATTAGAAAATGTTAACTTGAAACGGGTCTCGGGAGACCCGAACACAGCATAAGGGTTACGATTTCTGCTCTATGTTTCTCCTCTTTCCCTGTAGCTCACACAAGAAATGGTCTGTGGTAACATAAAGGTGCAACATTTGAACATCAGAAGCTGGAGGAGCTTTGTCCAGTCTGAGAAAGTAACCCTTCTGATGTCATCACAAATACATGATTACAGAAAGACAGGTTCGCAAGACACCTTTTCTTCTTTGCAATGATGGCTTGACACAATATATTAGTAAGTCACTACACTTCCCGTTGTAAAAGACTGACACAAAGGGGAATGAAGCCCCCTCAGGGATGGAATCTGGGGATTTTCCATGTCAACAGATATTAGTAAAAGCATTCCCCTGTAGTGTCTATATTTCAAAGGCTGTTTTCTCAAAATGATTCCTCCTCATATCCTGAGTCTGAATTCTCTGCTTCAGTGACACCAGTCCAATCACTATTTATATTCTGATGGTTTACAGGGAGAGGTTTGCTCATGTATCATTCATAGCCCGATCTATAGGTCATATCATATCTTGTTTAAACATTTAATTAGAAAGGCGGAAAGCTAAGAGCAGGCTGTCAACAGAAGGTCACTCACCATAGTCTAGTGATGTTTGGGACCAGGGCATGGCAACACCGGGGGTGACAGTCAACAAGATGGAAATGTAGAGAGAGAGAGAGAGAGAGAGAGAGAGAGAGAGAGAGAGAGACAGAGGGATAAAACAGAGAGAGAGGGAGAGACAAAAGAGGGAGGTGAGGAGAGAGGATGGAGAGGCAAGAGAACAGGAACAGTCATATTGCACAACATAAGCTGATAGAGCTTACCAAATACACACATATAAATCAGTCAAAAGCTACTTCAAAGCACACACATGTATACAGGTCCACAGAGAGGAAGTGTGTGTGGAAGAATAATGAAGCTTTCAAACAACAAAGTGCATTTATGTGGCAGCAACTAAAATAGCTGGACATAGCTCCCAAGGCCCTAATAGCTCTGACTATACACCGCACTGCAACAAACACAACAGAAGGACTGCAGATGGCATGACGTCATCACACCTTCCTGATCCAATATTGCTATTATTTCCCTTGCACGGCCCAACTCTGTTAGTTGTTGTCTTACCCAGATGTTTTACCCTGCACGTAACCAATCCCCTCTACCAACTCAACCCACAAAGTCCCTAGCCTATCAGAGGCAAGGGACTTTGTAGGGCGGCATTTTTCCTACCATGTCATTCGACTTAAAGGTCCCCTATTAAGCAAAACGCACTTCTTGATGTCTTTTAAACATAAATTTGTGTCCCTGGTGTGTAAGTAGATTCACAAAGTGTCAGAAAATACAACCTTCTCTCTTTTCCTTCTTACCCACATCTCTAAAAAGGGGGGTACAAACGAGCTGATCCAGATTTGCTTCGGTTATGATGTCATAACCGATATGTGGGCTGGTTTTACACTGAACTCCTGGCAACGTCCCGCCCTCGTGACACGTCTCAACCTATCGTCCCCCATAGTCAGTCAGTGAGCTGAAACCCCTCCCCAGCTCTCTGTGTGTGTATTCAGCAGGATGTCTGCAGGAGGGACTTAGAGTTGTTGTGTATATAATACATATAATGTCTTTGTTCTAGTGGTAAACACTGAGAAGTGTTTCAGAAATAATGCTGGATGTGGTTTGAACATAATATGGGGTTTAATCACGGCAGCGGGGGGGTACAGTTGCACTTACATTGATTTCAGTCACCAGGATGTCAGTGATGCTGCCCAACACTGTGACAAAGTCAAACACGTTCCAGGCATCCTTTAAGTAGTTCTGAGAAGCAACGGATGGAAATCATTAGATGTGAATCATCATTCAGGATTTTGAGCATTTTGTCGTTAATATTACCCACCAGAGGACCAAAAGCAATGATCTTGAGGATACACTCCAGAGAAAAGAGGGTGGTGAAGACGATGTTGAGGTTCTTCAGCATCGCTTCATAAAAGTCTGGCGCTCCGTGGAACTGAAAGACACCAACAGATAAAGTTATCCTGCTGACATGTTGGGGTAACATTGTTAATTCATTGTTTGGGCATTTTGGAAAAAGGCGTATTCGGAGTGAAGGTGCCGGTTCACGTTCTAGGCACTGCAAAGGTGCACATATTATAGTGCCCACTGCTCCTTAAAGTGGGATGGGGTGTGACGATTTGAAGTTCATTTGAATAGAATCCTACATTTCCACATTGATAAACCTAAACGTTGACAAATTTCACATAACTGCATTAGGTTAGTTGAAAGCAATAATATTAAGTTTAAATAAAACACATTAGGTTTAACTTAATATTATTGCTTTCAACTAATCTAATGCAGTTATGTGAAATTTGTTGACATAATATATTTAATTAAAGTCAACGTTTCAGTTTCAGTGCATATGAAGCTACAGCAAGCGTCTGGATTGCTATCATCTCATTCTAGGTTTTAAGGATGTTTTTACCTTTATACAGAGCCTGGCTAGTTGTTTCCTCCAGGCTTTATGCTAAATGAAGCTTACTAGCTTCTGGCGGTTGCTTCATATTACTGTACAGATGTGAGAAAGGTATCAGGGAAGAAACTAAGCGTAGGTCAAGATGTTCCTTTCAGGAGCTACTAAATCCAGACTGACTTTATCAAACATTCAAAAAGGCCTAACACATTATACATTTAGCATTTTATTGGAAAAAACCCTGATAACTTCTGACCTTCATCATCAGCACCACAGTGTTGAGGGCGATCATGATCATGATGGAGTACTCAAATGGAGGTGAGACCACAAACTTCCACATCCTGTACTGGAAGGACTGCGTGTTCTGGGGCATGTAGCGGGTCAGAGGTTTGGCATTTATGGCAAAGTCAATACAAGCCCTCTGAAAGAGAGAAAGCACAGCTCTGATCACGGTCTAGTTCAAAGGATCTGCTGCCAGCCTTGAATGTAAGAAAACCTGCTACTTTTCACAACATGCAGTGGGGTGAGCAGCTGGCATCTTAGACAGACCACTTCAGACAAAAACAACACAGGATTCAACTTTTTTGAATAAGGGTGGATGTGTTACAACAGCCTGTTGACTTACCTTCCGCCTCCCAACCCTGATTAATTAGTGCCCCTCCCTGAGAGCTTCTCCCTGTGTTCTGATTGGCTGCAGAGTCAGAGAAGCGTCCAAACAGCTGATACCCTTCCCGAAGTCAAGACTCTTACAAATAGTAAGTGGCTTTTTTTTTTCAGTCAACACAATTCAATAATCATTTCTTACATGGTTTTATTAACGTGTTTTTACTGTGCTGTACCAAAATGGGCTCGGTGTCAAAATAAATCAAATGAGGTAATTCTACAGTCATTCAAACTTAAGCCACAATAATACACACACTATCACACCTCCATAAGACCAATAAGCAAAAAGCGACAGCGTATTTGTGCCTCTGTGTATATGACCTCCTCAAGCTCCTGGAATCCCAAAACTTTCTTAAATGTTGAATGCAAATCTGTTCATAACATTTGAGAATATCCAGCAAACAAAAAGGCAAAATGAGGTAAATGTGATGATGGAGATAGTGATTACAGACTGGATTCAGACTGTCCCGGTGACATCGTTTTCTGCTATACCTCATTCTTCTCCAGGCTGCACTCAGACATGGCCTTGTCCCCCTGCTCCTGGAAGGTGATGATGATCAGAGCAACGAAGATGTTGACAAAAAAGAAAGGGAAGACCACGAAGTAGACCACATAGAAGATAGATATTTCTATCCTGTAGCCTGGACTGGGGCCCTTGTCTTCAAAGGTAGCGTCCACAGAATGCTTTAAGACGCTGGAAGAGGAGAGCACACACACCAACCAGGGAGTGAGACAGAGTGACACACAGCCTGCAGGGATATTCTCCAAGGTAAGAAAACTTTACCCCTAACAAAAATATCGGTCATTTTGTAATCGTACACGTACAGTCAGGTCCATAAATATTTGGAAATGACACAATTTTCATTATTTTGGCTCTGTACACCTATACAATGGACTTGAAATCATCATCAACTCCATGTTTTTTAACACTGAGACATATATTTAAAGCAATGCTGTGAGCCTAAAGATCAAAACAATGAACGGAAATGTATGAAAGATAAGATTAGGTAATGTTTTGTCCCAGAAAGCTACTGTACAAACAGCTGCTTTAAACCTAAAACATATTGTGAGGAGGAGGAGGAGGAACATATGCAAGTATTTCACAGGACTTGAATCGTTAAATACAGTCAGGTCCATAAATATTTGGACATTGAAACCATTTTCATTATTTTGGCTTTGTACCCCACAACAATGGATTTGAAATTAAACAATAAATATGTACTTTAAGTGCAGACATTCAGCTTTATTTTGAGGGTGTTTACATCCAGATCAGGTGAATGGTGTAGGAATTACGACGCATTTTATCCAGGGTATCCCCTTTTTAAGGGACCAAAAGTAATTGGACAATTGGCTGCTCGGCTGTTGCATGGCCTGGTGTGTTATTTCCTCATTAGTTCATTTACGAGGAGCAGAAAAAAAGTCTAGAATTAATTTCAAGTGTGTTATTTTAATTTGGAATGTGTTGCTGTCAACTATCAATATGAAGTCCAAAGAGCTGTCACTATCAGTGAAGCAAGCCATCATTAGGCTGAAACATTAAAAAACAAACATCAGAGACATACCAAACATATTAGGTTTCGCCAAATCTACTATTGGGTACATTCTTGAAAAGAAAGAATGCACTGTTGAGCTCAGCAACACCAAAAGACCTGGAAGACCATAGAAGACCTCTGTGGTGGATGACAGAATAAAAGAAAAAGCCCTACACAACAGTATGCCAGATCAAGAACAATCTCCAGGAGGTGGGTGTATCTGTATCAAAGTCAAAAATCAAGAGAAGTCCTCACCAGAGTAAATACAGAGGGTTCCCCACATGATGTAAACATTAGTGATCCTCAAAAACAGGAAGGCCAGATTAGAGCTTGCTAAATCCCATCTAAAAGAGCCTGTACAGATCTGGAAAACATCCTATGGACAGATGAGACAAAGATCAACTTGTACCAGAATGATAGGAAGAAAAGAGCATAGAGAAGGGAAGGAACTGCTCATGATCCAAAGCGTACTCCTCATCAGTGAAGCATGGTGGTGGTAGTGTTATGGCGTGGGCATGTTTGGCTGCCAATGGAACTGCCTCCCTTATATTTAATGATGATGTGACTCCTGACAAAAGCAGCAGGATGAACGCTGAAGGGTTTCGGGCAATAGCATCTGCTCATATTCATCGAATGCTTCAGAACTCATTGTGCAGCAATTCACAGTGCAGATGGACAATGACCTGAAACATACTGCAAAAGCAACCAAAGAGGAATTTCTGCTGAAAACAAAACCGAAGGGAAACTGCCAAAAGACAAGCAGGAACTGAAGACAGCCGCAGTAGAGGCGTGGCAGAGCATCAGCTGGGACGAAACCCAGTGTCTAGTGATGTCTATGGGTTCAACACTTCAGTCTGTCATTGACTGGAAAAGATTTGCAAACAAATATTAAAAGTGACAATTTTATTTATGATTATGTTACTTTGTCCAATTACTTTTGGTCCCTTAAAAAGGGGATACCACGTATACAATGTTTTGTTATTCCTACACCATTCATCTGATTTGGATGTAAATACCCTCAATACAAAGCTGAACGTCTGCACTTAAAGTACATATTTATTGTTTAATTTCAAATCTATTGTTGTGGGGTACAAAGCCAAAATAATGAAAATGGTTTCAATGTCCAAATATTTATGGACCTGACTGTATTTAACGATTCAAGTCCTGTGCAATACTTGCATATGTTCCTCCTCACAATATGTTTTAGGTTTAAAGCAGCTGTTTGTACAGTAGCTTTCTGGGACAAAACATTACCTAATCTTATCTTTCATACGTTTGCGTTCATTGTTTTGATCTTTAGGCTCACAGCATTAATGCTAACATTAGCATTGTCTCCAGGAGCAGCAGCAGGAAGCCAACCTCGATGAAAAAGCATGGCTTTAAAACCAATAATAATCACAAACAGTATATATTTTTTTACTTTTAGAACTATAAAATATAATAATGAACATGCAATTTGTAAAAGAAAACAAAAAAAAGAAAACAGTGAGAGAGGAAAGGCAGCTGCTGAGTGATGCCCTGAGGTCCCTGAAATGTGCATTAGTCACTGAGATGTGGGGTGACCAGGTGCCAGCAAGCCATGTGTGGGACAAAGACTATGTTTTTGCGGGACAATGCGGGACATGTTACTGCGTTGCTAAGAGCTGGTTTAGATTGAAATATAATGTCTATCCAACCCTTGCAAATAAAACATTTCTACTGAAACCATTAGCTTATAAATATAAATACCAATGCTTTATTATGGTTTAATTGTTTACACAAACAAGTGAAGGAGTTAAATATATTCGTTTTAAATTGTATTTTTTTTCTAACAAACTATCATCCGTAAGTATTCTCATTTCTCTTGCGATGTCCGAGGCAGGAAAAAGGACCGGAGCTAGCTTACTGTCTGCTGACCTGCAGGACCGAGTACTGCGACCTGTGCTGAACGTTTATCAAATCAGCTACTGTTTGGTTATCCTTTTTTGGGTTCAGGAAGGATAAATCCACAGATCGATACTTTCGTTATGAGGCAGGCGTTTCTTGTGAATTTCCAGGAAGTTTCCCTTCAAAACGTATTCACCTGCGAATCTCACAAAACCTCTCTGGGAGTCGCCCTCCATGGCTACACCCAGAAGTAAATACATGTCTCTGTTGATTGATTGATATCTGATACAGCTAATGGTGAAAGCCCTCTCTTGTTTTCTAAACACCTATGGATAAAAGTTTTGAATTGAGTAACTGTCAATCAAATGCGGGACATCGTCAAAATGTGTGGGACAAATGATACAAACGCTGTGCAGTCCAACACACAGCGGGACACCGGGTCACCCTACTGATATGGCCAGAATTAAAGTTAAAATATTCACAAATAAATGTATATTATCAACATGTTACAGTTTTGTAACCTCTTCTATGTATCGTGGTGCAGAGAGAAATCTACTGATTTAGCATGCTGGCCCGTCCTGTGTGTAGCACCACGTGTTCCTCTGGAGGCGATAGTGAGTCACTGTAGAGCCCTCAGTCCAGAGGGAGAAGAAGGACAGCTTTTCAGTAATTAATAAGTAACAATCAAAAGTGGTAGACACCAGTTAACAAGGAGAAGAGCGTGCGGTACTCTGGGAGTCGACAAAGCTTTAACCAGAAGGGAATGATGTGAGCTGCACCTACGTTGGCCAGCCCTCCCCAGTGGAGACAGTGAAGAGGGTCAAGAAGGCCCACAGCACGTTGTCATAATGGAACTCATATTTCTTCCACTCCCTGGGCATCGCCGCCACCTCTTCTGTGTGGTAGTCTAGGAACTGTCCTCTGGAAGACATGAAGTCATTAATAGCGCTGAGTGGGGTTAGTAAGGGACAGGGTCAGCACAAATATTGACAATTTTTAAAGTTTCTGAGATAAGGAATGAAGAAGTGGGGATTGTAGACCGACTTGCAGTCTTTCTCCAGACCCTTGGACTCGTCTGTGCAGTAGAAGAATTTCCCTTTGAACAGCTGAACTGCGATGACGGCAAAGATGAACATGAAGAGGATGTAGACAATGAGGATGTTCAGCACGTTCTTCAAAGAATTGACTACGCAGTCGAACACCGCCTGAGGACACACAGAAACATTTGATTAGTGGAGAACATCCCTACTGAATACACAGGAGTTTAACAACATCATTACATCCAGTGTGGTGCAGGCTCTGCTACTCTCAGTTCTTCAGCTGACTTAAAATCTGTTTGCCTTTCATTCAGATTTGAGAATAGTCCCATAAAATGGCACAATTTCCTCCTCTTTGCAAGAAACAGCAGCAGCCCTGTCTTTATCAAAGCCCTGCTAACCCGGTTACATTATCAAAATAAAACAAAATCAGCACTGGAGCAGAACCTTGAGTTTTGGCAGGCGTTTGATGGTCTTGAGAGGCCTGAGCACTCGGAGAACTCTCAGTGACTTGATGGTGCTGATGTCTTTGCCTTTGGTTCCCCTATGGAAGGAAAACACAGTCATACAAAAGGAAACTTTAACATGATATGTGTCATTCATTTAGTTTAGAAGGACTAGCTGTAATTTATTCCTAGACCGAAGTGTAAAAGAAGACTTAAAAACCTGAATGAGACGGTTAACCACATCCTGACTTTGTAGAATCTTCTCATCACTCTCAAAAAGTATATGTATATTCCTTTCAAACCATTTGTTATCTCTTTTAGCCCATTTATTAAACCTAGTACCTAGGAAACCATTATTGTTCATTGTTACCAAATGTGTCTCCAAACCAAAAATGAGGTTTAAATAGTTTACTATATTGACTTGAATGAATAGAATAAGAAAGACATTTCAAAGACACGGTGTGCAATATGTGGGATTTGTTGTGACATTTATCCTGAGCAGTAAACACAACACAGACCTCACACAGGCACATGCATGTCTTAACAACTCCGTCATGTAATCCTGGTTTACATGAACACACCAGTACGAACACTCATGCAGTTAATCAGTTCATCGAAAGAATATTTTCTTTATTCCTTTTGTAAAAAAAGGATGTCTTGATGTCTGAATAAAGTCCAGTTACACGTTTCCATGTCACCATTTCTCCAACTATCTGTCTAATATTTATTTTATTTTTATTAAGATAAGCTAACACTCAAGTCTTATGTCCATCCTGTCAAAGTCCCTACAATACCAAAAGCTTATTTGCCACATAAATTTGACTCTTATCAATTTGATGTC
This sequence comes from Eleginops maclovinus, assembly GCF_036324505.1. NCBI lineage: Eukaryota > Metazoa > Chordata > Actinopteri > Perciformes > Eleginopidae > Eleginops > Eleginops maclovinus. Next base: position 2,142,740 of record NC_086360.1, on the reverse strand, counting down.
CATGAAAACCTATCATTTTAATGAGCTTCTTACTAGGAGGGATGGGATCCTACAGATAGAAACAGTTTTCTGTCTACAGTTGTTTATTTCACGTCATATTTCTGTGTTTTATGTTTTAGATTGCACTCCTTTTACTGGGATACCATGGACCATGGAATCAGATTTCAGCCTTTTTTAGTTTAAAGTCTGATTTGGGGGGTAACCACTATTGAATCTGATCAAACCACAGAGCAGATTGTGCTCTGTGACTTCTCTCTGAGTTAACACATGTTTTGGTCATGGATATACAGAAATATCCAGTGTGGTGTATCGCCGTGTTTGATAAGACACCTTCCAATTTCCAGAAAGAAAAGGAAAACATTTTGCCTAGTTTGAAGCCTGCGCCCCCCCCCCCCCCCCAACCAGGAATACAATGCATTCATGAACTCAGTGGTTCTGTTGTCACCCTGGGTACAGAGAAGATGGAACATTTTGTTGTTGGATATGGAGCAGAACTCTGTGTTTGTTATTGTAAATCAGGTTATTTAAACTTCATACACAGCGCTGAAATGGACTGCACAAGTTCTTCATGAGACCACACCACAAGATTCAGTGTATTTATAGCCTATCAACCTGAGGATAAAATTGGGTTTGAGTTCTTTCTCACTATGAGAACATTTTCGTGAATGAAATATTTCTTGGCTCAGAATGCATTTGCAGCATGCAGTTATAGAGGGACTCTAGACGTCCCTCGCCAGAGGAGTCTTCCAGCTGTTCCTGTCGGATCCCAAGCCAGATTAAATATATTATCCTTCTCGCATGGTATAGTTCCAACCTACGCTCTCTTACCAGTTGGACAGGACTGGAACATATCACAGAGGAGACGTCCTTCTCACATGCTTGAACTTCCTGAACTCTTCCTCACACATACAGGAGCAGCTGCACGACTCCACGCTCCTTTCAGATACTCTCCTTACACTCAGACCACAGGACATCTACCTGAGGTTCTGAGAGAGCTTCTTTCTTATCATTTACCCTTATGACATCCCTTTACTCCATCACAACCACATGCAACAACTTCCATGCTCTGATGCACATAGGTCTAGCATGCTTTCATGATGGCTTGGAACCATAGAGTTGGATAAGACACTAACAGTCAGTGTGAGGCCAGAACACGAAGCCAGCTCGGACTCCTTACATGGACTAACATGTGACAAAAGACAGACACTTAGAGGGGACTGAAGGTTCACCCAGGTATATTAAGCAACCCTAACATTTGTTCTATCCATCAATGAGAATGAGGCCAAAAGCAGTTGTATTAAGTGGAGGCGCCTGACACGACCCGATCTGTACAGGAAACCCGATCAGTTCTGCGCATGTGCACAAGTAATGGTTTACGGCGTTGTTGTGAAAGTGTTTCACCACATCCAACGAATAAAATACTATCGAACTGAAAGCATTATAGACAAAGAAAAAGAAAGAAAGAAAGGAAAATCAATCATTAAAAAAGATAACACTTTTGTTTAGGAAAGCCTAAAGAGATCACTTTGACTTGATAATGCATCTTTAGAAAAAGTGTGAGTACTTTTACTTGAGTGAAGGATCTGACTACTTCTTCCAAAGCTGAATACATTTAGTATACCTTGATATATTCATTGTTCATAGTTTAATGACTTTAACAATTACTTTATTTAATATATGCAAACATTTTACTAGCTTTTCTTTGTTAATATGTGACGAAATTAACTTTAATATTTTAAACAAAAAGCCACTGTTTTACTGCTTAATCTTTGATTTAAAATAAGTACAGAACATAACACGACCCAACAGTCTGGCTGTCATGGTGCTTTATCAGTCAGTGTGTCAGCACTGAAGGATCGCCATACTCTGAAAGCCTCTCAGGCGTTTCTCAGTCAATTAAAACACAAGAATACATTGGTGGATTCAGAGAAAAGGGTAAGGAATGGGTACAGGGTGGGGGTGGGGGTGGGGTCATGTGGAGGGTGTCAGGGTGGAAAGGGAGGTTCCCCACCTGGTTACACCTTGTTGCGATCTACTTGGGGGAAAACAGTGGTAAAACAAGGTACAGCACATTTATGGATGTTTCACACACACAAACAGAATAAAGCATATGTTTGCATCAAATGACAACACCATATTTGCTGTTAATAAAATCTGATTTTAAGTATTTAAGATGCTAGCAGAAAAATGGGTGTGTAAAAGCCAGTAACAAATAACAGAAATCAAAGCTGTGATTTTTGCACTTTTGTTTTGTTATCTGCAGGCTGCTACAATGATCCGAACCAAAGCCTAAATTACATTTCTTTTAAATATTTATATATTAAAACAAATAGAAATTAGATCCTATCCTTAAACAGCAGGTTATAACTAGCATCTGAAATCAACATTAATAAGTAGCAGTATTGCAGTTTGCAGCATCAAATGTGGAATGAAAAGGCTGACTGGTTCCAGTGAGAGGATGAGTTACAGACTGGGTTCTGATGGGGGTGAAGGGATTTTCTGTCCCTCACACAGGCAGGGGAACACACAGACTGCAGGAAGAATGAGCTGCAGAGAAATGCATGATGAGTGATTGACAGCTGTCTATCAAATAGAACTCTCCATCAGTCAGCACAGCCTGAGAGAATCAGTGGAGTTTGATTTAACCTGCTGGAGCTAGCTCTGGAGATCCAGTGTTCAATATGTTCCAAAAATAGTAAAATAGTAAAATGCCATATTTGTACATGCCAGCCGGCTGATT